>NC_082661.1:95275950-95578981 GCF_025265405.1 Mesoplodon densirostris
CATCCCAAAATTGAGGTGGTAGACTTTAGGAGCAATGGCAGATTTGGGGTTTGCTGTATGCGACTAACTATTTACTGATTTATATGTTTATCTTAGTTTAGTTTTTAGCGCTTGTTACCATTGGTGGATTTGTTTATTAGTTTGGTTGCTCTCTTCCTTTTTTTATTACTTTTTTATTTTAATAATATTTAAAAAAATTTTTAATTTTAATAGCTTTTATTTTATTATATTTTATTATTTTATTTTATTTCTTTTTCATTCTCCCTTTCCTTCTGAGTCGTGTGGCTGACAGGGTCTTGGTGCCCTGGCCAGTTGTCAGGCCTGAGCCTCAGAGGTGGGAGAGCTGAGTTCAGGACATTGGACAACCAGAGACCCCCCAACCCCACGTAATATCAATCGGTAAGAGCTCTCCCAGAGATCCCTGTCTCAAAGCTAAGACCGAGCTCCACTCAACGAGAAGCAAGCTCCAAACTGGACACCCTATGCCAAACAACTAGCAAGAGAGGAACACAACCCCACCCACTAGCAGAGAGGCTGCCTAAAATCATACTAAGCTCACAGACACCCCCAAAACACACCACCAGACTCGGTGCTGCCCACCAGAAAGACAAGATTAAGCCCCATCCACCAGAACACAGGCACAAGTCCCCTCCACCAGGAAGCCTACACAAGACACTGAACCAACCTTACCGACTGGGGGCAGACACCAGAAAAAACAGGAACTATGAACCTGCAGCCTGCAAAAAGGAGATGCCAAACACAGTAAGTTAAGCAAAATGAGAAGACAGAGAAATATGCAGCTGAAGAAGGAGCAAGATAAAAACCCACCAGACCAAATGAAGAGGAAATAGTCTACCTGAAAAAGAATTTCAGAGTAAAGATGATCCAAAATCTTGGAAATAGAATGGAGAAAATATAAGAAACGTTTATCAAAGACCTAGAAGAACTAAAGAGCAAACAAAAAACTGATGAACAACACAATAAATAAAATTGAAAAATTTCTAGAAGGAATCAGTAGCAGAATAACTGAGGCAGAAGAACAGATAAGTGACCTGGAAGATAAAATATTGGAAATAACTACCACAGAGCAGAATAAAGAAAAAAGAATGAAAAGAGTTGAGGACAGTGTCAGAAACCTCAGGGACAACATTAAATGCAGGAACATCCGAATTTTAGGGGTCCCAGAAGAAGAAGAGAAAAAGAAAGGTGCTGAGAATAATATTTGAAGAGACTATACTGGAAACCTTCCCTATATATCAGAAAGGAAATTATCAATCAAGTCCAGAAAGCGCAGAGAGTCCCATACAGGATAAATCTAAGGAGAAACATGCCAAGACAGATATTAGTCAAACTATCAAAAATTAAATACAAAAAAGAAACATTAAAAGCAGCGAGGGAAAAGCAACAAATAACATACAAGGGAATCCCCATAAGGTTAACAGCTGATCTTTCAACAGAAACTCTGCAAACCAGAAGGGAGTGGTAGGACATATTTAAAGTGATGAAAGGGAAGAACCTACAACCAAGATTACTCTACCCAGCAAGGATCTCATTCAGATTCGATGGATAAATTGTAACCTTAACAGACACGCAAAAGTTAAGAGAATTCAGCACCACCAAACCAGCTTTACAACAAATGCTAAAGGAACTTCTCTAGGCAGGAAACACATGAGAAGGAAAAGACCTAAGATAACAACCCCAAAACAATTTAAAAAATGATAATAGAAACATACATATCGATAATTACCTTAAATGTAAATGGATTAAATGCTCCCACCTAAAGACATACACTGGCTGAATGGATACAAAAACAACACCTGTATATATGCTGTCTACAAGAGACCCACTTCAGACCTACTGACACATACAGACTGAAAGTGAGGGGATGGAAAAAGATAGTCCATGCAAATGGAAATCAAAAGAAAGCTGGAGTACAATTCTCTTATCAGACAAAACACTTTAAAATAAAGACTATATTACAAGAGACAAAGAAGGACACTACATAATGATCAAGGGATCAATCCAAGAAGAAGATATAACAATTGTAAATATTTATGCACCCAACATAGGAGCACCTCAATACATGAGGCAAATACTAACAACCATAAAAGAAGAAATCAACAGTAACACAGTCATACTAGGGGACTTTAACACCCACTTTCACCAATGGACAGATCAACCAAAATGAAAATAAAGAAGGAAACACACACTTTAAATGATACATTAAACAAGATGGACTTAGTTGATATATATAGGACATTCCATCCAAAAACAACAGAATACACTTTCTCCTCAAGTGCTCATGGAACATTCTCCAGGATAGATCATATCTTGGGTCACAAATAAAGCCTTGGTGAATTTAAGAAAATTGAAATCTTATCAAGCATCTTTTCTGGCCACAATGCTGTGAGACTAGATATCCTCAATGCTATGAGGAAAAAAACTTTAAAAAATACAAACACATGGAGGCTAAACAATACACTAGTAAATAACCAAGAGATCACTGAAGAAGTCAAAGAGGAAATCAAAAAATACCTAGAAACATGACAATGAAAACACATTGACCCAAAACCTATGGGATGCAACAGAAGCAGTTGTAAGAAGGAAGTTTATAACAATACAATCCTACTTCAAGGAACAAGAAAAATCTCAAATAAACAACCTAACCTTACACCTAAAGGAATTAGAGAAAAAAGAACAAAAAAACCCCAAAGTTAGCAGAAGGAAAGAAATCATAAAGATCAGATCAGAAATAAATGAATAAGATATGAAGGAAACAATAGCAAAGATCAATAGAACTAAAAGCTGGTTCTTTGAGAACATACACAAAATTGATAAACCACTAGCCAGACTTATCAAGAAAAAAAGGGAGAAGACTCAAATCAACAGAATAGAAATGAAAACGTTGACATAACAACTAACACTGCAGAAATACAAAGGATCATGAGGGATTACTACAAGCAACTATATGCCAATAAAATGGACAACCTGGACAAATTCTTAGAAAAGCACAGCCTTCCGAGACTGAACCAGGAAGAAATAGAAAATATAAACAGACCAATTACAAGCACTGAAATTGAAACTGTGATTGAAAATCTTCGAAAAAAACCAAGTCCAGGACCAGATGACTTCACAGGCAAATTGTATCAAACATTTAGAGAAGAGCTAACACCTATCCTTCTCAAACTCTTCCAAAATATAGCAGAGGGAGGAACACTCCCAAACTCATTCTATGAGGCCACCATCACCCTGTTACCAAAACCAAAGATGTCACAAAAAAAGAAAACTACAGATCAATATCACTGATGAACATAGATGCAAAAATCCTCAACAAAATACTAGCAAACAGAATCCAGCAGCACATTATAAGGATCATACACCACGATCAAGTAGGGTTTATCCCAGGAATGCAAGGATTCTTCAATATATGCAAATCAATCAATGTGATAAACCATATTAACAAATTGAAGGAGAAAAACCATATCATCATCTCAATAGATGCAGAAAAAGCTTTCTACAAAATTCAACACCCATTTATGATAAAAAACCCTCCAGAAAGTAGGTATAGCAGGAACTTACCTCAGCATACTAAAGGCCATATATGACAAACCCACAGTCAATATCGTTCTCAGTGGTGAAAACCTGAAACCATTTCCTCTAAGATCAGGAACAAGACATGGTTGTCCACTCTCACCACTATTATTCAACATAGTTTTGGAAGATTTACTCACAGTAGTCAGAGAAGAAAAATAAATAAAGGAATCCAAATCAGAAAAGAAGAAATAAATTGTCACTGTTTGCAGATGACATGATATTATACATAGAAAATCCTAAAGATGCTACCAGAAAACTACTAGAGCTAATCAATGAATTTGGTAAAGTAGCAGGATACAAAATTAATGCACAGAAATCTCTTGCATTCCTATACACTAATGATGAAAAATCTGAAAGAGAAGCTAAGGAAACAATCCCATTTACCACTGAGACAAAAAGAATAAAATACCTAGGAATAAACCTACCTAAGGAGACAAAAGACCTGTATGCAGAAAACTATAAGACACTGATGAAAGAAATGAAAGATGATACAAACAGATGGAGAGATATACCATGTTCTTGGACTGGAAGAATCAACATTGTGAAAATGACTCTACTACCCAAAGCAATCTACAGATTCAGTGCAATCCCTATCAAACTAACAATGGCATTTTTCACAGAACTCGAACAAATTTCACAATTTGTATGGAAACACAGAAAGACCCCAAATAGCCAAAGCAATCTTGAGAAAGACAAATGGAGCTGGAAGAATCAGGCTCCCTGACTTCACACTATACTACAAAACTATAGTAATCAAGACAGTATGGTACTGGCACAAAAACAGAAATAGAGATCCATGGAATAGGATAGATCGCCCAGAGATAAACCCACACACTTATGGTCACCTTATCTTTGATAAAGGAGGCAAGAATATACAGTGGAGAAAAGACAGCCTCTTCAATAAGTGGTGCTGGGAAAACTGGACAGCTACATATAAACGAATGAAATTAGAACACTCCCTCCTAACATCATACACAAAAGTAAACTCAAAATGGATTAAAGACCTAAATGTAAGGCCAGGAACTATAAAACTCTTAGAGGGAAACATAGGCAGAACACTCTTTGACATAAATCACAGCCAGATCCTTTTTGACCCACCTCCTAGAGAAATGGAAATAAAAATAAAAATAAACAAATGGGACCTAATGAAACTTGAAAGCTTTTACACAGCAAAGGAAACCATAAACGATGAAAAGACAACCCTCAGAATGGGAGAAAATATTTGCAAATGAAGCAACTGACAAAGGATTAATCTCCAAAATTTGTAAGCAGCCCATGCAGCTTAATATCAAAGAAACAAACAACCAAATCCGAAAATGGGCAGAAGACCTAAATAGACATTTCTGCAAAGAAGATATACAGATTGCCAGCAAACACATGAAAGAATGCTCAGCATCACTAATCACTAGAGAAATGCAAATCAAAACTACAATGAGGTATCACATCACACCAGTCAGAATCGCCATCATCAAAAAATCTACAAACAGTAAATGCTGGAGAGGGTGTGGAGAAAAGGGAACCCTCTTGCACTGTTGGTGGGCATGTAAACTGATACAGCCACTATGGAGAACAGTATGGATGTTCCTTAAAAAATAAAAATAGAACTACCATACAACCCAGCAATCCCACTACTGGGCATATATCCTGAGAAAAACATAGTTCAAAAAGAGTCATGTACCACAATGTTCATTGCCGCTCTGTTTACAATAGCCAGGACATGGAAGCAACCTGTGTGTCCATTGACAGATGAATGGTTAAAGAAGATGTAGCACATATATACAATGGAATATTACTCAGCCATAAAAAGAAACAAAACTGAGTCATTTGTAGTGAGGTGGGTGGACCTAGAGTCTGTCATACAGAGTGAAGGACGTCAGAGAAAAAGAAATACTGTATGCTAACACATATATAGAATCTAAAAAAAAAAAAAAAAAACAGAAAAAGGTTCTGCAGGACCTAGGGGCAGGACAGGAATAAAGACGCAGATGTAGAGAATGGATTTGAGGACATGAGGGGGAGAAGGGTAAACTGGGACGAAGTGAGAGAGTGTTGTGGACTTAAATATGCTACCAAGTGTAAAATAGCTAGTGGGAAGCAGCCGCATAGCACATGGAGATGAGGTCAGTGCTTTGTGACCACCTAGAGGGGCGGGATAGGGAGGGTGGGAGGGAGACGCAAGAGGGAAGAGATATGGGCATATATATATATATATATATATATATATATATATATATATATATGTATATATATGTATATATATGGCTGATTCACTTTGTTATAAAGCAGAAACGAACACACCATTGTAAAGCAGTTATACTCCAATAAAGATGTTAAAAAAATTAGTCGCACTTTATTTAGGCATTTATGGATAAAACATATAGAAATTTTTCTAATTTATGTAGATATTTATAGCAAAAACCCAAAACGCTCAGTTACTAAAGCACAATACAGAGCCGCCTAACTTATATTTGCCTTATAATTTTCAATAAATATGAATTTTTGAATAGGAATAGACTTTGAATCAGTAGCAATTATATATTGTTTTTGCATATTTGTATGGGCAACAGCATAATAAACTTAGATCTTAAAATTTCTGTGAATAACAACTCAAGTTTGTGTGCTCTAGCAGAATAGTACAAAGCAGAATTTGTGATCTAGCTATAAACCTACTACAGTGAGCTTTCTGCATTTAGGAGATATACTTCTGAGATTCACCGCGTGCCATTGTAGTCAATGCACTAAATATTTGAAAATGTGATACCATTATCCTTGCTACTGTACATAAATCCACAGATTTGCCTAAATGATTGTTAGCAGAATATATAGTCACAAGGGGGAAGAAACTTTATCTTAAATGTTTTCTTGCTATAGCTTTTTCTTTTATTTTTTTCCTCTAGTAATAGTTTTGTTTACTTATTGTTTATTTGCATTTCAGGCCGATTTGTATATCTGATGGACAGTAAGGATACTTCCCCTTAGAAAAATGTTAGTATGCACAGTATTTTGCTTAAAATATAAGAGAGATCACAGAATCTCCTGAAACCTATCCAGAGAACCCAGATCAAGAATTTTTTAATTATAATTTTTTCTTTGTGGATTAGAATCCCCCCTCATCAGCTTATTTCTCTCTTCTCAATCAGTTTTCAAATACCCCATCCTGAAAAGTCTTGTTTTACCATCATATTGTGGGTTGTGTTTATTGAAGTGGTATTTGGAATTCCTGTATGTCCAATGTTGATGTTTTAGCTCATGTTTCGTAGAATCCTCTGAGACCACACTGTGTTTTGAAGATGATACGAGTTAAAAACTTCCACACAGTCAATGTGGACCACTCTGGGAGTTAAAGACTCCAGGAGGATACAGTCAGAGGAGGGCTGCCAACATTTGTAAGATTTACTTCCAGGAGCTTGATCAGGTTCTCACAGTAAATATCAGAGAAAAGTCCCTTCATGCTTCTGGTAGGGGTAGAAGAAAGGACAGATTTTGAAATATACGAAAACACTCCGTTGTTCTTTCCAAGGACTGTCCTCAGGAGAAGCTGGCTAACCAGAGCCTAACCTACTGGGGTATTATCAAAGCCTAACTGTGCTAGGGGGAGGGAAATACCCAAATTCATCCCCACTTAAGCAGGGAGAAAAAATCTGAGAAAAACTGGTGAAGTTCATAGACTAGAGATAGCACTCACTAAAAGGCTGAAACCTAATCATAGGACCATAGAAAGCTTCCCCTCTCTCCCTTCACTTAAACACCACATAATAAAAGCCTATTTAGAGTAGTTCCTTTCATCCAGTACCTAGAAATCATGTCCAGCTACCAAGAAAAAACTCTAAGACATGTTAAAAGGCAAAACATACAATGTGAAGAGACAAAGCTAGCATCAGAACCAGCATGGCAGGGGTGCTGGAATTGGACAGGGAATTTGAAACAATTGTGATTAATATTGCTGAGGGTGCTAACAGATAAAGTAAAGAATAGGTGAGCAATGTAAGTAAAGAGCTGGAAATCTAAGAAAGAACCAAAAAAATATGCTAGAGGTAAAAAATGCTTTTACAAAAACGAAGACTGTCTTCGATGGGCTTATTCTGAACTGGACATGGCTGTGAAAAGAGTATCTGAGCTAGAGGATTTATGAACAGAAACCTACAAAATTCAAAAGCAGAGAGCACAAAGACTGAACAAACAACTGCATATCCACAGACTGTGGGACAGCATGGCCAAGGGACTTTGTAGATGTGATTGAGTTAAAGATACTGAGATGGAGAGATTATCCTTGATTATCTGGGTGGACCCAACAAGAGGGAGGCAGGAGAGTGAGGGTGAGAAAAGGAGATGTGAAGACGGTAGCAGAGGTAGTGTGTGTGTGTGTGTATGTGTGTGTGTGTGAGACAGAGAGAGAGAGAGAGACAGACAGACAGAGGGAGAGATTGGCTTTGAAGATAGAGAAAGGGACCACTGACCCACTAATCAAGAAATATAAGTGATTTCTAGAAACTGAGAAAGGCAGGGAAATGGATTCTTCCCTCAAAGCTTCCAGAAGGAACCATCCCTGCCAACACCTTGGCTTTAGCCCAGTGAGACTGATTTTGGTCTCCAGAACTGTAAGAGAATAAATTTGTGTTGCTTAGATTACCAGGTGTGTGGTAAGATGTTACAGGAGCAACAGGACACTAACACTGCCTCAACATAAAATAGTTTGACCGGGGCAGGGTGGGGGACAGTGTATATACATATATGCATGTGTATTGCAATTACAAGGTGTAAAAAATGAAGCAAAGGGCTTCCCTGGTGGCGCAGTGGTTGAGAGTCCGCCTGCCGATGCAGGGTACACGGTTCATGCCCCAGTCTGGGAAGATCCCACATGCCGTGGAGCGGCTGGGCCCGTGAGCCATGGTCGCTGAGCCTGCGCGTCCGGAGGCTGTGCTCTGCAGCAGGAGAGGCCACAACAGTGAGAGGCCCGCATACCACAAAAAAAAAAAAAAAAAAAAAAAAAATGAAGCAAAGTAAACAACAAGCAAGGCTTATAGCAGTGTAGAGTAGTATAAAACAAATTGCCTACAAGATTAAGAACAAGCTCAAGGAAGGAACAACATTTGAATTTATTCTTAATGTGTGTCTAGTAAATATGATAAATATGTGGTAAAGCATTCTGGGCAAATGAGTTTTGAGCTTAATAAAGGATGGGCCCATGAAATCAGGTTTCTTAATTTAATATTTATTTTTATCAAAGTATCCTCTGTCCATCGTTTAAAATGATAATAACAAGAAATAATCTTCTATTGCCCTACTCTTTCCCATCACAAAGTCCTGCTTCTTAGAGTCAATCACTTCTGTCCTTTTGTTTTTCTTCCAATATTTACCTCAGTAATTCTAAATAATGTATTTATGCTGTTAATTTATATTTTTCAATATAAATTTTCATATATTCATAAAAAGGAAAATGAAGATTAAGTTCTCTTGCATACATTCTTCATCCTTCAATAGTCCCACTGTAATTAACTTACAATTTTTAAAAATCAATAGTCACTTAGTGTTTACATTGTATAACTTTGTATCTACCATTTATAGGTGAATCACTGTACTCCAATTATGTCTTATCTTTTTTGAAGGTTTTTTAATTTTCCATAGAATTAGCTTATCTCTGATCTTCTAACTTCCCCTCTAGACCTTTACTTACCTATCTCCTCTCACAATTGAGTAAAGTCTAATTTCTATTATAAATCCTTGTTTTAAAGCAATCAAAATGGTTCTGCTTCTCTTACATTACCTTGAGTGATACTTTCAGCCAAGTCCATTTATTCCTTCATATATATTATTAAAGTTTTAGTGGGGCATGCCTGCTAGAGACTATGCTTCTTCACAGCCTCAAGTGCAACTAGGTCCTGCGACCGAATGTTGTTATGGGCAAAGGTGTATGCAATTTCTCTTTTATTTCCTGAAAAGAAAATTGATTTGATCTCCACATTCTCTTCCTTCTGCCCAATGAGATGCAATATGACATAAGGTGACCTAACTTTAACATGGAAATGAGAAGCATTCTTAGAGCATGATAGAGCAAAAAGAGGGACCAGACCCAGATCACTGACGAGCTCTGGAGCCAAGCTGTGCTGCCAGCCTGGATCTCTCACCTCTGGTATGTTATGTGAGCATGAATAAAAATGTATTCCATTTAAGTTGTATTACAGATTCCCTTAGCTAAAGAGACAAAGCCATGCACTAAATATTACAGGCAATATCACTAAACCCTAATGATGTTTATGGCTTTTACATGGAGCCCTTCAGATACTCTGCTGCTGCTACTTTTCCTCCCCCCAAACCTGTATTCTATGAATGCATGGGCACATGTGCACACACACACGTACGCACACACACAGACTTACAAATAAGCCCACACATACCACTTGTAAAAAAGACAAGATCTCACACTCAGGCAGAGTTTATGTCAGAACCTCTGATACATTTAGCCTTATGTTTCCTAATGAACTGAGATATTTTGACCAAAAACTGTTAAATTTCTCCAAGAATGCTCATCCTGCACAGTTTCCTTGATCGTTCTAGAGCTAGCCTAATATTATGATCAAAGTACTTTTTTTTTTTTTTTTTTTGCAGTACGTGGGCATCTCACTGTTGTGGCCTCTCCCATTGCGGAGCACAGGCTCCGGACACGCAGGCCATGGCTCACGGGCCCAGCCGCTCCACGGCATGTGGGATCCTCCTGGACCGGGGCACGAACCCGTGTCCCCTGCATCGGCAGGCGGACTCTCAACCACTGTGCCACCAGGGAAGCCCCAAAGTACTTTATAAAACAGTGTACTTTTGATAAAACATGCATGTATTACTTTGTTTTTGTAATGGTGGTTATACACAGTCTCTTTGTTCACTTGTATTTGGTTTAAAGTTTAGAAGAGCCACCTGTTTGCAAGGAAGAAAGAATGTCAATTCAAATTTGGGTTAAGGCCAAGTTGTACAAATGACAAACTTGCTGACAGCAAATTTAGCAGCAGAAAGTACATCCTAGAGCAGAGGAGATGTGTCACATCTATCTTTAATAGGAACACCAAGTGGCTGTGCTGTCTGTAGATATAGTAGCTAGAAAAGAAAGATGCAATCTCAAAAAATAAAGAGTAGGGTAGTGTGGAAAACCAGAAGTTACATCAACAAATATCTGACAACCTATAGTTATATGAGTTGAAGGAATATGCAAAAAAATCTATATTATTACAAATCATAGCAAAAGCTTCAGGAGTCATGAAGTATGCCTGTTGTTGGTTGGAAAGCCACGTGTATGTAAAATTGATGCTTGTAAAGAGGCAAGAATAAGATAAGACATCGAAGCAAGTCCACAAAGCATGAGACACAATATACTTCAGATTAAATAGACTTGAAACAGCAGAATGCACCTAGTAATTAAAATAATTAAAGGGGAGCAATTGAGATGTAAAGACGAAGGTGAATGCTCTTACTGAAAGCAGCATAACGTTCATTCTACCAGTCAAGGATTCAGAGTAGTCTCTGTCCTGAGAGAGAAGGAGCTTCATACCAAGTCTTCGCCCTGGGCTGCCTAGCAACCAGTTCTTCTAGGGAGGGCAGTGCCTAAGTTAATCTCTTTGGTAAGCGTTTGTAGCTATTAATTTAATAAGCAAATGCAGCATAGCATGAATGATCCTGGTGCAACAGCAAAATATTAATGAAGATTTGGAAATTCTAACCTTGAATAGGCATATTGGAGACTGTTCCCTAGTCATAGTGGGTCAGGGGAAACTCATTTCAAAAAAAAAAAAAGTAATGCAGAAAACCTTCTCCTCTGCAATCAGATTCTATGGGGTTTGAGAAACAAAGTACAATTTAAATTTTCTTATCTCTTTTTATTGCTCAGAAACTTATTGTCTGGCTTTGAAAGTGGAAATTGAATGAGGTTTTTCTAACTCTAAAATTCTGTTATTCCCAAATACCATCCCCCCAATATCCTAGTTTTAATCTTACTGTTTCTTAGAGGACCCATGGTTTTACCAACATAACTGTCTTCAAGGCAAACTGTATCAGATACCTTTCAAAGACTATTAATTCTCCTCTTGTTAGCTGGCTAGAAGGGTAACTGTTCGGTGATAACAAGGAGTGTTTTATGGCTTTGACTCTGAGGCTGAGTGTTCTGTCCCCTCAAGGCTTCTGCCCAGACCTCTCCATTTCAATTTCATAAAAGACAGTTGTGTTTCAGATGTTTGAGAAAGTCAAGTTCCACCAAAGGCAGATTACCTAGCGTTTTATATACTTTCTAACAACTTTTTCCTCTGGCAGAATGCTTTAATGAGGTACTGGATCTTGACCTTGCAAAAAACAGTGTGTGATAGAGGTTAAATGTTGTCTCAAACTTTAACGAAGATACATTGGAAAAAATTTTAACCCCCCAAAATCCTTCTTTTGCTCCTCTCTTTTCTAATTAAAGAGTGGAATTCAACAATATTCCAGTTTCTGCAAAGAAAACAGTAATCTGCTCATTTTTTTCTCTAGCTCTGTGAGAATGATGCCTTTCCATTTTATAAGGGAATCTGAAGTTCAAAATTAGTTCTATAGGATACTTGTGAACTGATTATGAACAAGGTCAAGGCTGTTAAATGCCTGGAGGAAAATCTTAAGTCAAAAACAAAGGGAAGGGTTTCCCTGGTGGCGCAGTGGTTCAGAGTCTGCCTGCCGATGCAGGGGACACGGGTTCATACCCCGGTCCGGGAAGACCCCACATGCTACGGAGTGGCTGGGCCCGTGAGACATGGCCGCTGAGCCTGCGCATCCGGAGCCTATGCTCCACAACGGGAGAGGCCACAACAGTGAGAGGCCCACGTACCGCAAAAAAAAAAAAAAGGGAAAAATAATGATTACAGTAGCAGAGATGGTTATTTAGAATCATAAAGTCAATGCCTTACCTCTGAAAATGTAACTTCTCCATGGACAGGAAGGAAATGTGTATGTGTGTGTTTATGTGTTTATGTGCATGTCCTAATTCTTAACTTTATGGATATTTTTAAATAGCATATAGAATTATAAGAATAGAGCTATTTAATTGGAACTAACTCACCAGCTTTCAATTATTTATTTATTTATTTTTAGTTTTAAATTTTTTTTGCGGTACACGGGCCTCTCACTGCTGTGGCCTCTCCCGTTGCGGAGCACAGGCTCCGGACGCACAGGATCAGCAGCCATGGCCCACGGGCCCAGCCGCTCCGCGGCATGTGGGATCTTCCCAGACCGGGGCACGAACCCGTGTCCCCTGCATCGGCAGGCGGACTCTCAACCACTGCGCCACCAGGGAAGCCCCCTCAATTATTTATTTATAAGCCATATATTAAAAAAGAGAGGCATTAGAGGCAAACAACGTAGTGTTTCTCAAACACCAGTTTGGCCAAACGAACAATCAAATCTGCTGATTTTTTGAAATTATGGGTCCGAAATGAAATTCTTAATCTAAGGATGTAATTGTCTGAACATTTAATATATTACTTTTCAAAGTGTGTTTTTAGACCAGTAGCATCAGTGTCACCTGGGAAATAGTTGAAATGCAAATTATCAGACCCCTCCCCATACCTAAGTGGTCAGAAACTCTGGAGGTAGGGTTTGGTAATCTGCGTTTTAATAAGCTCTCCAGATAATTCTGATACATGCTAATTGGAGAAGCACTGCTTTGATCTGTCATGTGATATATACCATACACCTCTCCAATAAAAATTTCTTTTCCTCAATATCGTAGTAACTATTATAAATATAAAACATTGTTACTTTAGATAAGTTGCATTTTAAATAATACTTTTTAAAGACCCTGTTCTTACTTTATTTTTATGTTAGTGGGATTTTTTAAATTCACGAAGCTCCCATATATTCACAAGATACTAGAAAAAATATTTTTAAAAAGGGCAGAAAAATGGCACTCAGCCCACAAAAAGCATTTAGTTAAAGAATGTTCTAGATGCATATCTGTGTGTGTATAAACTTATACAGGTATAATCATGATCCATGGTGTCTTGCGGGGAGAAACTTCTAGAAAATGTTTTTGCGAGAACATGAATTATATGTATTTTTAGTTAATTATGTCTGGGTTATGTGTTAACTAAAGAAATGCCCAAATCTCTGAGGCATACAGTGATGAATTTCACTTTTTTTCTTGAATTGTATGATTGTTACCGCATCTTTGTGGCTGGCCCGAGCCCTATGAATCTCCTTCTGTTAGGGCCCAGGCTGAAGGATCAGCCCCCATCTGGAATGCACCATTCTCATTGTCAAGAGCAGAAACACAAGCTGAATCACACAACCCACATAAAGCTTTAGCTCAGATGTGGTATGTGTCACATCCAATCCCATTCCACCGACCAAAGCAAGTCAAAGGTCATGGCTGACAATGGAGCCAGGAAGGATTCTCCCCTACAAAAGAGCTGCAAGTTACAGGGCAGAAGCCTAGAGTGTAAGACCCTCAGAAGAAGGGAGCTGATTCTTAGGAACAACTGCCAGGGTCTGCTGTAGATATTTATCCACTTCATGTTCTTCCAGCAGAGCTAATGTCACTCTTGTCTGTGTTTTCTGCATTTCAGCTGTTATACAAATCTTATTTCAATTGCTTTACCACTTCTTTTTCCTTCCCTTAGGACTGTCACTCAAGCTGCTTCCACTGACAGAATTACTTTTTCATCCTCTTCGCCATCAAGTCACTGCTCTCTTCTTTTAGATGTTCCCTAGACTTCACATCCTTCAGTTACATGATTTTACACTTTACTTTCATTATTTAGCGGTTACAATAGCCAATAGTGATTATATTCAATAGTGATCATTGATTGAATGCTTTACTTAAAAGTTTCAAATTTTCATAAAGACAGAGACACGGCTGACTTTTTTTCCCATTGCCTCTCTAAACAGCGTGTGGATTATAGTAGTAGCCCCATAAGTATTCACTGAAAGACTGAATGAATATTTCAAATTTTTATCTTTTGTATATGTTTTTTCTTCTTTTTTTAATATGATAATTTGGGAGATACACAGCCTATTTGTTTTATTCTTTATTTTATAACTTTAAATAAACCAGTTGAATCCATATCTATTAACTTCATATCAGAAGCAATATTTTTATTCCTTATTTGAAAGATAAAGTTGTACCCTTATACTTCCTCTTCCAATTATCTTTCCAGTATTTTGTTAGTCTGTTTTGTTATGTTTGTCCATTTTTGTTATTTTTATTCCAGAGTATTTCTTTCAAGAAGTTCAAAATCTACATTTTGTATAATACACATAATTTCTAATGAATTTTAGATTTAGTTTTTTTAATAGACAATTAAAACTTGATGCTTATTCTTTATAATCCATGCCCGTGTTTATGTCTTCTTTATTTGGGGTATCTCTGGCTGAGTTCTGGGTTGCACTACTGAACAGGGCTTTGTGGGAAGGGTATATGTACAGTAGAGCTCCTGAGTTTTCACATTTATGAGACTTTTTATGTTAGCTTTACAAGTGAACAATGGCATTACTGGTGTAGAATTGAATTAAAGCATATTCTTTCTCACTCTGATTCTTTACACATTTGTCCTGGGTTTTGTTTTGTCATTTGTTTGTTTTTAATCTTTCATTTTTAAAATACTTTATATCATTGGGGCTAATGTGGAGGTCTTTATTTAAAATCCTGGGCCTCCAATCTAATTCTCATGCCTGACTGGTTGCTATAGGATGAATTCCCAGGACTCATATTTGACCTAAAACGTCCCTTCCATCTCACATGAGTTATCAATTATGGATAATTGCTCTTAAAATAAAGACCAAAATTCTCAACAATGATCCGATCCCAACTGCCTCTTCTGTTCAAATTTACTGAGAGCAAACATAAATATTTCTGCCCCAGTTGCTTCAACAAGAGGAGATATATTACTTTTAACCAAAAGATTTCTATAAGAGGAATAGTATTTTCATCAAGCCAAACTAAGGTCTAAGTAGTTCAATAAGATTGAAATTCCCTCAACTAATAATTCCTCATATCTCGTTGCCACTTTTTCAACATTTGGGCACAACAGTCAGCCTTCCAGAATTACAGGGAATCCAACCTTGTTGTTCTGCTGTTGAGGTGACAGGTGAATCAAATCCTAACCCCAGTGGCTCCAACAAGTCTCTTTTATGCATTAGTTTTATACTTTCTGTAGAACTAGAGGCTGACACTCAAAATGGTTCTTCTCTCTTCCTACCTAGTGTGCAGTCTGGGACATTACTAATATTAATAACTGGTAAGTGAGAAAGAAGCAGTGAAACCGTCTAGGGCTGGGTTTCAGGGAGCTTCAGGAAGCCTGGGATTGGCTGCTAGTGTTTCCGCAATAGGTGAGGTCACCACTGTAATGGGAATTAGCAGCATAGCAGGAATTAGAGGGCCCGTGTGTCACACAAGTATAGTGAGACTAGAGAAATGAAAATATCATCCTGCTTCTTAACTTCAACTGAAATAATACCTTTCTTCTATTTTAAAGCAAATTTTTATTTACTAATATTTCTTATTTTTCTATAGTAATTGACAAATATCGAGTTTTGTTTTGTCATGGAAAATTTTCTGTTTTTCTTAATCAGTAGATGTAGATAACTTTAAGCATCCTATTGTAACTTGAAATCTGGAAACACTATTTTTCTGAATACAAAGGTACGTTACTAAGGTAAAGGCTTAGGTAGATGTGGTGTCTTTAATATTCAGTAACTGGAACATTTTGTATGTGTGTGTGTGTGTGTGTGTGTGTGTGTATGTCGGTATGGGTGTGCCTGCATGCTATCAGTGAAAATAGTTATGCCAGTTGAGCATCAGAAAACTTAAGTGGCTAAAACAACAAGGACATTTTTATCTCACATAACCCAAAGTCAGGAAGTAAGATAGTTTCAGGCTCTAGCTCCATTTATCTGCCCTTCTCTCCCCTCTTCCCTTATTGGTATGCAGGTGCTTTGTTGTTGTTGTTTTCTGACTGCCTTTTCTCATGGTCATAAGATGGCTGTTAGAAGAAAACAAGGCAGTGAGCTTCCATGTTCACTTCTAGTACAAGTAAGAGAAGAATCTCTCCCAAAACCATAGAATATAAAATTCTTCCATTCAGTCTCACTGGCCCAACTTAGGTGAAGTGCTCATTCAGTAACAATCATCAGAATATAATATGCACTGATTAGTGTAAACCAAGTTTCCTTAACCAGTCCCTGGCAAAGAGCTGCGATGCCTATGATGATCTAAAGTAATACACATCCACCCCTGGAGTTGGATATGGGATCAGCTTCTCCTTAATCATATGGGCTAATTTGCGGAATGGGCGGCTCCTGAAGAAAATTAGAGTTTTAGAGGAGATGGTTCACTGTGAAGGCAATAGACAGTTTCTCCTCAAGAAAAAGTGTGTCTCATTTTAAGAGACTTCTGAGACCAACCAAAAAGAAATAGATGAGAAATTTATTTTCTAATATCTTATAGAATGTATTAATAGAATAACAGTTATGAACTTAGCTTCTGTAGTGGCATGTTTCTTGAGTCTAAATTTAAATCCAATGTTCACTTGCTGAATGAGTTTGGCCAAGTTGCTCTTTTGTAAAATGAGGAAACAATACAACTTACCACATAGGATTTTTTCTTTTCAGTAATTATTTAACGGAGATAATTCATGGGCTTGGCAATAAATGTTAACTTTGTTTTTTCCTTCTAATTTCATTGTCCTTCTAATCATTCTTCTCTTTACCATTTTTGTTTGCATTTACTGTGATTTTTTTTAGCCCTATTCTACACATAATTGATCTGGTTTTTTGTGTTGTCAACTTTACCCCTTGCTGTTTCTAATATGTTGCCTTGTTTAGAAAAGGCAGTTTTGTTTCTCCATTTCTTTCTTGACAGCTTCTTTTAAATTTCCTTCTGTTACCCTAGCATCTCACCTTTGAAGTCTCATACCATTAAAGCTATGTTCTTTATTATTTCCTGACCTTGCTAAGTAGTGACTACATTCTGTTTTCAGATTTGGGGAGCAAATTCTTTATCTGCATTTTGCATAATAAGCCCCTAGCTTTAATATTTATATATTTTTATTTACTTATTTATTTACTTATTTGCTTACTTTCCTACTTACTTATTATTCTATATTACTGCATTAAATTAGTCTCATTTTTTTTTCTTCTTGCATATTTATCTTTAATTGGGGGTAATCTGGATCTGCTGTTGGCTTCATAAAATAATAAGAATGAATTATCTTTGACTTTGTTTTGCTGTCTGATATTTAAGCCTTGCTCTTGAGGTTGACGGCTTGAGAACTAGCTGTGTCTGGTTGTCATTCTTTTCTTCTTTCTGTACCAGGCAGTACCCTACCTACTCTGACGAATATCTAATCTTAAGCTTTTCCTATAACACACTTCAGGATGAACCAGTCATTATGGTGTGAATTCCTAGAGGATAGATTTGTGTTTTAAGTGCTTATCTTTTTAACCATTTACTAATTTATATGTTGTGTTTGTTCGCTGCTGCCATCTCCTCTGACACTAGTACACTTTGGAGATTATTCCCTGTCCTTATTTCATCTTCTACGGGAAAAATGTTAACTTTTAGTAGTTCTTCTCATCCAAGCAATGGGATGTTACTTATTTGCCATAAAAAAAAAGGACCGTTTGAGAACATTTAGAGTTTTTCTCCAGAGTGCACTCATTTCATTTATTTCCAATTTATTTAGGGTGTTATATCAATTTGGAACGTTCAGCTGGAAGTAACAGAATCCTGATGAACACTAGTGTAAGAAAATTGGATTTTATTGCTATTGTTACTTAATAACAAGTAGTTGTGAGGCAGAGTTAATCTGCTGAATGATGTCATGACTGACATCTCTTCATTCTCTTGGTCTTTCCCTTGTGAGTAGAGGATGCAATTGCGCCTTTTATAGGAAACAAGAAGAATATTTTCAAGAGAAACTGAATGGCCCAGAGACTAAACCTACAAATAATAAACTTTTATGGTCTACTGCTGAAATTCCTAGACATCTGCCTAATAATTTAAAAATTAATGGGCTTCCCTGGTGGTGCAGTGGTTGAGAGTCCGCCTGCCAATGCAGGGGACATGGGTTCATGCCCTGGTCTGGGAAGATCCCACATGCTGCGGAGCAGGTAGGCACGTGAACCATGGCCACTGAGCCTGCGCGTCTGGAGCCTGTGCTCTACAACGGGAGAGGCCACAACAGTGATAGGCCCGTGAACCATAAATAAATAAATAAATAAATAACAAACTCGGTTTGCACACAAAGAACTCTCTCGTGCATCACACTTAAGTATGAGATATCACTGAATATTTGAGAAAGGACTACAATATAAAAGAGAAAGACCGATATAAACAGAAAAGAATTTGGTATTTTTTAAACTGGCTGGCAGCTCTATGGGGTTCAGTTTTTCTTCTTCTTTAGCTTGTATATAGATAACACACACACATTTGTATACCTTATAGATTTTACAGTGAAACACTTGTTTAAAAAGGAACAGAAAGTGTATTCTGTTTTTTTGGATGGAATGTCATATAAATATCAATTAAGTCGATCTTGTTTAATGTATCATTTAAAGCTTGTGTTTCCTTATTTATTTTCTTTTTGGATGATCTGTCCATTGGAGAAAGTGGGGTGTTAAAGTCCGCTACTATGATTGTGTTCCTGTCAATTTCCCCTTTTATGGCTGATAGCATTTGCCTTATGTATTGAGGTGCTCATGTGTTGGGTGCATAAATATTTACAATTGTTATATCTTCTTCTTGGATTGATCCCTTGATCATTATGTAGTGTCCTTCTTTGTCTCTTGTAATAGTCTTTATTTTAAAGTCTATTTTGTCTGATATGAGAATTGCTACTCCAGCTTTCTTTTGATTTCCATTTGCATGGAATATGTTTTTCCATCCCCTCACTTTCAGTCTCTATGCGTCCCTAGGTCTGAAGTGGGTCTCTTGTAGACAGCATATATACAGGTCTTGTTTTTGTATCCATTCAGCCAGTCTATGTCTTTTGGTTGAAGTGTTTAATCCATTTACATTTAAGGTAGTTATCGATATGTACGTTCCTATTACCATTTTCTTAATTGTTTTGGGTTTGTTATTGTAGGTCTTTTCCTTCTCTTGTGTTTCCTGCCTAGAGAAGTTCCTTTAGCATTTGTTGTAAAGCTGGTTTGGTGGTGCTGAATTCTCTTAGCTTTTGCTTGTCTTAAAGGTTTTAATTTCTCCATCAAATCTGAACGAGATCCTTGCTGGGTAGAGTAATCTTGGTTGTAGGTTTTTTCCCTTTCATCACTTTAAATACGTCCTGCCCCTCCCTTCTGGCTTGCAGAGTTTCTGCTGAAAGCTCAGCTGTTAACCTTATGGGGATTCGCTTGTATGTTATTTATTGTTTTTCCCTTGCTGCTTTTAATATTTTTTCTTTGTATTTAATTTTTGTTGTATGATTAATATGTGTCTTGGCATGTTTCTAAACCCACACACATATGGTCACCTTATTTTTGATAAAGGAGGCAAGAATATACAGTGGAAAAAAGATAACCTCTTCAATAAGTGGTGCTGGGAAGACTGGACAACTACATGTAAAAGAATGAAATTAGAACACTCCCTAACACCATAAACAAAAATAAACTCAAAATGGATTAAAGACCTAAATGTAAGGTGAGACACTATAAAACTCTTAGAGGAAAACATAGGTAGAACACTCTGTGACATAAATCACAGCAAGATCCTTTTTGACCGACCTCTTAGAGAAATGGAAATAAAAACAACAATAAACAAATGGCACCTAATGAAATGTAAAATCTTTTGCACAGCAAAGGAAACCATAAACAAGATGAAAAGACAACCCTCAAAATGGGAGAAAATATTTGCAAATGAAGCAACTGACAAAGGATTAATCTCCAAAATTTACAAGCAGCTCATGCAGCTCAATATCAAAAAAAACAAGCAACCCAATCTAAAAATGGGCAGAACACCTAAATAGGCATTTCTGCAAAGAAGGTATACAGATTGCCGAGAAACACATGAAAGAATGCTCAACATCACTAATCACTAGAGAAAAGCAAATCAAAACTACAATGAGGTATCACCTCACACTAGTCAGAATGGCCTTCATCAAAAAACTGTACAAACAGTAAATGCTGGAGAGGGTGTGGAGAAAAGGGAACCCTCTTGCACTGTTGGTGGGAATGTAAATTGATACAGCCACTATGGAGAACAGTATAGAGGTTCCTTATAAAACTAAAAATAGAACTACTATACCACCCAGCAATCCCACTACTGGGAATATACCCTGAGAAAAACATAATTCAAAAAGAGTCATGTTCCACAATGTTCATTGCAGCTCTATTTACAATAGCCAGGACATGGAAGCAACCTAAGTGTCCATCGACAGATGAATGGATGAAGAGGATGTGGCACATATATACAATGGAATTTTACTCAGCCATAAAAAGAAACAAATTTGAATTATTTGTAGTGAGGTGGATGGACCTAGAGTCTGTCATACAGAGTGAAGTAAGACAGAAAGAGAAAAACAAATACCGTATGCTAACACACATATATGGAATCAAAAAAAAATTTGTTATGAAGAACCTAGGGGCAGGACTGGAATAAAGATGCAGACGTAGAGAATGGACTTGAGGACACGGGGAGGGGGAAGGGTAAGCTGGGATGAAGTGAGAGAGTAGCATTGACATATACAGACTACCAAGTGTGAAATAGATAGCTAGTGGGAAGCTGCTGCATAGCACAGGGAGATCACCTCAGTGCTTTGTGACCACATAGAGGGATGGATAGGGTGGGTGGGAGGGAGACACAAGAGGGAGGAGATATGGGGATATATGTATATGTATAGCTGATACACTTTGTTATAAAGCAGAAACTAATACACCGTTGTAAAGCAATTATACCCCAATAAAAATTAAAAAAAAATTTGGAGACATGAAGATGAGAGAAAGGACAGAAGCAGCACACTTTCTTTTCTTCATTAGTAGAAATGTGCTTCATGGCTAAACATGAAACTGTCAGATGGGATTAGTTACATCTTCTGGGCTGGAGGCAGGCAATGGAGAAGAGAGTTGGGTCTGGTGTTGTCTGAGCTGAAGCACAGTGTCTAGTGCCCATCTGATTCCCAACTTCCTTTCATCCCAAGTCTTAAAATGTGTGGCCAAACAAAGTAAGATTGCTTAATATCACTGAGATCTCTGTAAATTTTATTCCAGAGGACATTCTCACTAATTCTGTCTCTTTGCCTAGAATATCCTTCACAGCTTTCTGTACCTGGGAAAATTTTACTCAGCCTTCAAGGCCCAGCTGATCGGCACAGCACATTCATGAACACCTCATCTTACTCATCATTCTTGGTTAGCTTCTCTCCTTTAACTTTGAGCTATTATTGAATTTTTAAATTTTCAAATTGCTTTATGTTCTGATATGTACTAAGGTGATTTCTCTACACTTATTACGATCCCCACTAGGTTCTAAGATCTATAAAGTTGAACTTACATTTGCTTACTTCTTCCAAAACACATTGGAAGTGCTTAGATAGTAAATGCTCATTTTTTCTTTGTTTAAAAAATGTTCACTTGGATACATCTTATTCAAGCAGAAAGTTGATTGATATTTAAAAACATTTCTTTGAAAAGGGAGAAGGAATTTAAGTATGTATTATAGTTTGTAATGTTTCTGTGAACACTTAGGCTAATTTTATCCACTTAGATACTTTACATATTTTTTCTTTAAAAATATGAGTAGAAGTCTGTCCTTGCATAATTCCAAGCACTTCAATTGGTAAAGAGACTTTTTAGGAGAGTGGATGATTTACAAGAGGAATATCAGTTTGATTCATCTTTCTTGCTCAGTCTCAGGGTAGCTATGCTTTATGGGGCAAATGGCCCACTGAACAGGGTTTCATAGATTTCTCCACTGACATGGAAGTCAATTACATTATGTAGAGACTGCATATACAGATGATAAATAAAGTCAAACTCTATGCTACCTTTGTATGACTTTTTGGAGCACAGACTAACCTCTAAAACTCTAAGTTACAATTTTCCACTATCTATTGCACTGCAAACAATAAGATGGGTCCCCTGTGTTCAGCTGAACTAACCACAATTCTAAAGTTCAGAGGAAAGCGATGGGGATTCTTGCTTTAATGCTGTATTCAACTTCTCCTCACCCCTTTTAAATTCTTATACGTGGTTACATCTTAGAGTTCTATGGTTTGTTACACATTGCTGAACATTCAGTGCCCTGGTTAAGGTAAACACAATCCTTTATAATCCTTTCCCAATCCCTTTTGATTAAATACTGCTCCACGACTAAGTGAGAGCAGAGGGGCCAGTAAAGCTGCTTCAGCTTAATTGTTATTGGCATTCTTTTTCTCTGGGGGCTCTGATGGGATGTTTCTCTTTGACGTTTTTCAGCAGTAAAACTGCCTTAAATTCCCATACACTTTGTAGGATGTTTGCATTGGTTTGAGAGTTTGGATTATTTCCCTTGAATTAACTCCTAACAAAGGAATGAGAGTCAGTCATGGGAAGATTTGGTGAGGATCACACAGCACCAGATGCCATTATTATAATTTTTAAATGCCACAGGCTACTTCTGAGAATATGTGTGAACTCGTATATATGTATGTGTGTGTGTGTGTGTGTGTGTGTATGTATTACAATATTATATCATTCATATATAATACATAAATATAATAAGCTTATAACACAAACTATATAAATATTATAATAAATGATATCACATTTAATACATTATTACATAATATATTAATATAGATAATATTTGTATTTAAAATATATATAGAATGCATTTATATATGCATATTATATAAAACAAAGTTTCAATATTTGGATTGAAATTAGATTTACAGTATCAAGTATATATGATCTCAACTTTTTATTTTGTTTCGCTTTCTTGGTTTAAACAGTTTGTTGGTTTGGATTCAGTAATATAAATAACTTTTTATTTGATAGGTTTTAAAAAACATTTTCAGCAAAATCGACATGAGACCTCAATCTAATATGTATGCATTTCAAAATAATAAGAAAATACTCCAGTAGCATGTCTCAGTATTAAACAAGAACACACCCTTCTTCCAACTTAAGTTTCTGTTAGGCTCAGTCAACCAGAGAAATACAAGAAGACCAGAAGCACCTACTCTATTTAATGGTGGAGTTTAGTTCTTAAAATATCCTATTATCTACTACCAGAATCAAACCATTTGCTGTATACAATTTTACTTAGAACAGTGATTCAAAATGGATATTAAATTAAGGAGCAACATAGGTCCCATCTGCTTATTTTTGTTTCTATTTTCATTATTCTGGGAGGTGGGTCAAAAAAGATCTTGCTGCGATTTATATCAAAGACCGTTCTGCCTAAGTTTTCCTCTAAGAGTTTTATAGTGTCTAGTCTTACATTTAGGTCTTAATCCATTTTGAGTTTATTTTTGTGTATGGTGTTAGGGAGTCTTATGATTTCATTCTTTTACATGTAGCTGTCCAGTTTTCCCAGCACCACTTATTGTCTTTTCTCCACTGTATGGTCTTGCCTCCTTTGTCATAGATTAGGTGTGTGGGTTTATCTGTGGGCTTTCTATCCTGTTGATCTATATTTCTGTTTTTGTGACAGTTACCATGCTGCCTTGATTACTGTAGCTTTAGTCTGAAGTCAGGAGCCTGATTCTTCCAGTTCCGTTTTTCTTAAGATTGCTTTGGCTATTCGGGGTCCTTTGTGTTTCCATACAAATTGTAAAAACTTTTGTTCTACTTCTGTGAAAAATGCCACTGGTAATTTGATAGGGATTGCACTGAATCTGTAGATTGCTTTGGTTACTACAGTCATTTTCACAATATTGATTCTTCCAATCTAAGAACATGGTATATCTTTCTATCTGTGTCATCTTTGATTTCTTTCATCAGTATCTTATAGTTTCCTGAGTGCAGGTCTTCTGCCTCCTTAGGTAGGTTTATGCCTAGGTATTGTATTCTTTTTTTTTTTTTTTTTTTCTTTTTTCTTTTTGCTGTATGCGGGCCTCTCACTGTTGTGGCCTCTCCCGTTGCGGAGCACAGGCTCCGGATGCGCAGGCCCAGCGACCATGGCTCACGGGCCCAGCCGCTCCGCGGCATATGGGATCCTCCCAGACCGGGGCACGAACCCGTATCCCCTGCATCGGCAGGCGGACTCTTAACCACTGCGCCACCAGGGAGGCCCCTGTATTCTTTTTGTTGTCATGGTAAATGGGATTGTTTCCTTAATTTCTCTTTCTTATTCTTCATTGTTAGTGTATAGGAATGCCAGAGATTTCTGTTTATTAATTTTGTATCCTGCAACTTTACCAAATTCATTGATTAGCTCTAGTAGTTTTCTGGTAGCATCTTTAGGATTTTTTATGTGTAACATCATGTCATCTGCAAACAGTGACAGTTTTACTTCTTTTCCAATTTGTATTCCTTTTATTTCTTTTTCTTCTTTGCCATGGTTAGGACTTCCAAAACTATGTTAAATAAGAGTGGTGAGGGTGGACACCCTTATCTTGCTCCTGATCTTAGAGGAAATGCTTTCAGTTTTTCATCACTGCGAATAATGTTTGCTGTGGGTTTGTCATACATGGCCTTTATTATGTTGAGGTAGGTTCCCTCTATGCCCACTTTCTGGAGACGTTTTATCACAAATGGGTGTTGAAATTTGTCAAAAGCCTTTTCTGCATCTGTTGAGATGATCACATGGTTTATTCTTCAATTTGTTCATATGGTGTATCACATTGATTGATTTGCATATATAGAAGAATCTTTGCATCCCTGGAATAAATCCCACTTGATCATGGTGTATGATCCTTTTAATGTGTTGTTGGATTGTGTT
The DNA here is from genome assembly GCF_025265405.1 of Mesoplodon densirostris. Taxonomy (NCBI): domain Eukaryota; kingdom Metazoa; phylum Chordata; class Mammalia; order Artiodactyla; family Ziphiidae; genus Mesoplodon; species Mesoplodon densirostris. The sequence continues at coordinate 95,301,404 of NC_082661.1, forward strand.
TGCTAGTATTTCGTTGAGGATTTTTGTATCTATGTTCATCAGTAATATTGGCCTATAATTTTCTTTTTTTGTGATATCTTTGTCTAGTTTTGGTATCAGGGTGATGGTGGCCTCATAGAATGAGCTTGGGAGTGTTCTTCCCTCTGCAATTTTTTGGAACAGTTTGAGAAGGATGGGTGTTAGCTCCTCTCTAAATGTTTGGTAGAATTCACCTGTGACGCCATCTGGTCCTGGACTTTTGTTTGTTGGAAGATTTTTGATCAGAGTTTCAGTTTCATTACTTGTGATTGATCTGTTCATATTTTCTGTTTCTTCCTGGTTCAGTTTTGGAAGATTGTAACTTTCCAAGGATGTGTCCATTTCTTCCAGGTTGTCCATTTTAACCACCTCCTAGAATAATGAAAATAAAAACAAAAATAAACAAATGAGACCCAATTAAACTTAAAAGCTTTTGCAGAGCAAAGGAAACCATAAATAAGACAAAAAGCCAACCCTCAGAATGGGAGAAAGTATTTGCAAATGAAGCAACTGAAAAGGGATTACAAACAGCTAATACAGTTCAATACCAAAAAAACAAAGGACCAAATCAAAAAATGGGCAGAAGATCTAAATAGACATTTCTCCACAGAAGACATACAGATGGCCAAGAGGCACATGAAAAGATGCTCAACGTCACTAATTATTAGAGAAATGCAAATCAAAACTACAATGAGGTATCACCTCACGCCAGTCAGAATGGCCATCATCAAAAAATCTACAAACAATAAATGCTGGAGAAGCTGTGGAGAAATGGGAACCCTCCTACACTGTTGTTGGGAATGTAAATTGATACAGCCACTATGGAGAACAGTATGGAGGTTCCTTAAAAAACTAAAAATAGAACTACCATATGACCCAGCAATCCCACTCCTGGGCATATACCTGTAGAAAACCATAATTCGAAAGCATACATGCACCCCAGTGTTCATTGCAGCACTATTTACAATAGCCAGGACATGGAAGCAACCTTAATATCCATCAACAAAGGAATGGATAAAGAAGATGTGGTACATATATACAATGAAATATTACTCAGCCATAAGAATGAATGAAATTGTGCCATTTGCAGAGATATGGATGGACCTACAGACTGTCATACAGAGTGAAGTCAGAAAGAGAAAACAAATATTGTATATTAATGCATATATGTGGAATCTAAAAAAATGGTACAGAAGAACCTATTTGCAAAGCAGAAATAGATACACAGAAATAGAGAACAAACATATGGACACTGAGCGGGGAACGGGGGGTTGGATGAATTGGGAAATTGGAATTGATATATATACACTACTATGTATAAAATAGACAACTAATGAGTCTATCAACCTACTGTATAGCACAGGGAACTCTACTCATTGCTCTGTGGTGACCTAATGGGAAGGAAATCCAAAAAGGAGGGGATATGTGTATATATATATATATATATATATATATATATATATATATATATATATACATATTTATAACTGATTCACTTTGCTGTACAGTAGAATCTAACACAATGTTGTAAAGCAGCTATACTCCAATAAAAATTTTTTAAAAAGAGAAGCAACTTATATTGACACCTAACTAGGAGTTTCTTTATTCAGAATAGTATGAAAGTTGATATTCTCTGTTTTTCCTACAAATCCAGTTGCATAAAATATAAAATATTCACTCACTGTAAGTGTTTAAGTTTTCTGCTCATACTTCTTCAAAAGAGGTTGAAGACTTTCTGAAGTATATTTTTAAAAGATTTATTCATATAAATAAAAAGTATGCCCTCTTATCACCAGTCTGTGAAAAGACCATCAGGTATATTTCCTTTAAATAGCCAAATTGCTATGGCTTACCTTCCCTTTCTTAGCCACTCCTTAGATGCACAATCCTCTGCTCAGGTGTTAACACTACTCCCAGAGCAGAGCCTTTTTAATGCAGTTCTTTCCTTGTATGATACTCAGTTATTTTGGGTTTCAGTAAAGCCCTTTTATACTACAAGCTAGAAGAGCTTCAGTATTTAGCAATGAGATTTTAATCTCTTTTAGACAGCTTTCTCCAGGGGCCAAAGTCAGTTCCAGGAGCCCTGGATGAGAACCGCTTCTGGATTTTGTCACTTCACAGAACCTAAACTCTCTCTTACTCTAAACTTCCAGTGAACAGAACTCCCAGGAGTTGATTCATCTTTCTTTTAAAATGTTTAATGAAAAAAGTGATGATGTAGATTTTGAGTTTTTTCTTGTTTATGTGTAATTTTTAAATTATGTTTTTGTTTGCTTGTTTTTGAGTGTGTGGGACAGTTGCCAGTTTAGGAAGTATCTATAAATATTAAAGTTTCAAAGATATCCCTAAAATTCAAAAGCAACTAATATACTTTTTAAAATAATGAGGGAGACAGATGTTTTCATTAAAGCTTTGACTTCAAGATTTATTTCTTCATAATATCAGACCAGCCAGGAGAAGTTAGTATTGGAAAATGGCATTAGAGCTACTGGAATGTGTTCAAATACTGGTGTAAGGTAGACACTTATGTTCTCAGAAAATGATTTATCCTAGTATTTTAAATAATAACCTTTAAATTATGTCTTTTATTTTGGAATGATAATGCAAAGACTTTTTAAAATATTACAAATAATACCTGAAATGTGATAGGTCTACATGACAAAGAAGCTCAGCTTAATTTAGCAGAAAGAGTAAATAGCCATAGTTCTTTTAATGTGAAATGTTAAGCTCAAAATACAAGTAATTATGATGTGTCCCATATTTTAGGGTCATTGGTAATCATGTAAAGTAAGATTGTAGATATAATCTTAAAGATATCTTGGTGTTTTGGTTTTTGTTGACCTTGGAAGTTCTGCTTAAATGTGTGCATTTCATCTTTATCATATTGATTTAAATAAAAATCAGTTTAAAATTTATTTATTTAGGTAGCTTTACCTCATCTGAATACAAAGATGCTCTTTGGGGAATAAAGTTTATTTGTAAATAATTTCAAACTTACAGAAAAAAATTTAAAATAGTATACACAACTTCTATATATCTTTCAACCATATTCCGTGATTATTAAGTTTACCATATTTACTTTCTCTCTCTCCCTCAGTCTCTTTGTCTCTCCCTGTCCTTCTTTCTCTATCTCAACTCCCTGTCTCTCCATCTCTGTCTCTGTGTCTCTCCCTTTCCTCTGATCTATAATACCTAAAACTCTCTCTCAGATACTTAGGGATATCGAGAGAAGAGAAAGACAGAGAGATGGTGAGACTTAGGAAGAAAGAGAGAAATGCGCCCCCAATACTTTAGTGTATATTTAATTAAAAATAAGGATATTTTCTTATATAATTATGGTGAAATCAACATCAGGAAATTAACACCAGTATAATATTGTTATCTCGTGTACAAACCATGTTCAGATTTTGCCAATTATCTCAATAAAGACTTTCATAGCAAATAATAATAATAGTAATTATCATTATTCTAGGCCAAGGATATGGAGTACATTTATATTTCATGTTTCTTTAGTATTCTTTATTTTGAAACAGTTCAGTTATTAACAGAATGTCTCATAATTTCCCTATTTCTAATGTTTATTACAATTATACTCAGGTTATTTTTTGGGGGAACATAATAGCACAAAAACAATGTGAAGTTTTTCTCAGTGTAACAAATCAAGAGGCACATGGTGTCGGTTTGTCCTTGTACTAATTATGATGATTTTGATCATTTTGCTAAGGTGATGTCTTCCTGGTTTGAAAAGCTTATTCAAGACTGACTCATTTTAGTGCACAAACAATGTTTGTGTGTGCTTTGCAGCAATATTTTTATAACTGGTCTTTTAAAATCACCTCAGTGGTCAAATATAATCAGATGAAAAATTCAGACAAAAAATCTCATAATTATAATATAATAATAACAGTAAAAATAACATAAAGTATGAGTCTTGTTCAGTTACATGTTGAGTAATCCAGTTTTCCAAAAATTGGGAATTTTTTTTCTATGTAGTGATCAAACTAGTTGTGTTTTTCCAGGGGCAAGTTCATTTTTAGAACATATTCTTCTTTGTCTAGCCCAGTGTCTATCTGGAGACCTTCATATTATAATCATTATACAGACAATTATAATCATGAGTGTAACAATAAAGAAATTTAATGTTTGTCTGTCACTTAACTTGTTAATAGATTTTATTTATTAGAGCAGTTTTAGGTTCACAGGAAAATTGAACAGAATGTACAGAGATTTCTGGTGTACACTATGCCCACACACATGCATAGCCTCCCCAAGTATCAACGTCACCCACCAGTTTGGTACCTTAGTTACAACTGAACCTACAATGACATGTCATTATCACTGAGTCCACAGTTTATGTTAGGGTCACTCAGTGGTGTACACTGTATGGGTTTGCACAAATGTATAATAACACATATCCATCATTTTAGTGTCATATAGAGTAGTTTTACTGCCCTAAAAATCCTCTATGCTTTGCTGATTCATCCCTCCCCTCCTCCCCCCAACCACTGATCTTTTTACTGTTTCCAGAGGTTTGCCTTTTCTGGAATGCCATATAGTTGAAATCATACAGTATGTAAACTTTCCAGATGAGCTTCTTTCATTTAGTAATATGCATTTAAGGTTCCTCCATGTCTTTTCATGGCTTGATGTTCATTTCTTTTTAGTGCTAAATAATATTCCATTATAAAGATGTACCACAGTTTATCTATTCACCTAACTGAAAGACACGTTAGGGGCTCCCAAGTTTGGGCAATTATAAATAAAGATGGTATAAACACCTATGTTTAGGTTTTTGTTTGGAAATATATTGGGTAAATACCAAGGAGTGCAGTTGCTGGACTGTATGGTAAAAATATGTTTAATTATGTAAGAAGTTGCCAAACTGTCTTCCAGAGGGACTGCACCATTTTGCTTCCCACCAGCAGTGACTGAGAGTTCCTATTGCTCCTCGTCCTCACCAGCATTTGTTGTTGTCAGTGTTCCTGAGTTGGGCCATTCTACTAGGTGTGTAGTAATATGTTGTTTTAATTTTCATTTCCTTTATGACACATGATGTGTAGCATCTTTTCATGTGCTTATTTGCCACTGTATTATTCTGTGGTGCGATGTCTGTTAAGGTCTTTGGCCCGTTTTTTAATTGGGTTGTTTGTGTTCTTATTGTTGACTTTTAAGAGTTCTTTTTATATTTTAGATAACAATCTTCTGTCTGGTAAATCTTTTACAAATATTTACTCCCAGTTTGTGGCTTTCTTTTTATTCTTTTGACAGTGCCTTTTGCAGAGCAGAAATTTTTAATTTTGATGTAGTCCAACCTATCATTTTTTTTTCTTTCATGGATAGTGACTTTAGTGTTGCATCTAAAAAGTTATTGCCCAAGCCAAAGTCATCTAGATTTTCTTCTATATTATCTTTTAGGATGTTTACAGTTTTGCATTTTATATTTATATCTGTCGTTTTGAGCTAAATTTTGTTAGAAGTGTAAGATCGATATCTAGATCATCTTTTTTGCATGTGGATGTCCAGTTGTTCCAGCACTGTTTATTGAAGATTATTTTATCTCCATTGTACTGCCTTTGTTCTTTTGTAAAAGATCAGTTTACTATATTTATGTTGGTAAACGTCTAGCTCTTTTTTCTGTTCCATTGGTCTATTTGTTTATTCTCTCTTCAGTACTACACTGTCTCTATTACTATAGCTTTATAGTAAGACTTGAAGTTGAGTAGTGTCAGTCCTTCAATTTTCTTCTTATATTTCAGTATTGTGTTGGATATTCAGGATCTTATGCCTCTTCATATAAACTTTAGAATCAGTTTAATCTCTACAAAACAACTTGCTGAGATTTTTATTGCAATTACATTGAATCTATAGATCAGGTTAGAAATTCTGACATCTTGACAATATTGAGTCTTTCTGTCCATGAAGACAGAAGATATCTCCATTTATTTGATTTAATTCATCAGAGTTTTGTAATTTTCCTCATCTATATCTTGTATATATTTTGTTAGATTTATACCTCTGTATTTTATTTTGGGGAGATGATGATGTAATGGTATGTTTTTAATTCCAAATTCCACTTGTTCATTGTTGACATATAGGAAAGCAATTGACTTTTGTATGGTAACCTTGTATCCTGTAAACCTGCCATAATCAGTTATTAGTTCTAGGAGGTTTTTTGTTGTTATTGTTGATTCATTCAGATTTTCTACATAGATGATCATGTCATTTGTGAACAAAGACAGTTTTATATCTTCTTTCCCAATCTGTATATCTTTCATTTTCTTTTTTTTCCCTTGGTTTCATTGCATTATCTAAAATTCCAGTATGATGTTGAAAAGGAGTAATGAGTGGTATCATTCTTGCCTTGTACCTGATCTTAGTGGGAAGACTCTGAGTTTCTCAGCATTAAGTATGATGTTAGCTATATTGTTTTGTAGGTATTTATCAAGTTGAAAAAGTTTCCCTTTATTTTTAGTTTACTGAGAGTTTTTATCATGAATTCATGTTGGATTTTGTCTGGTGCTTTTTCTGCATCTACTGATATGATCATATGACTTTTCTTCCTCAGTCTGTTGATGTGATGGATTGTATTAATTGATTTTTCAATTTTGAACCAGCCATGCATGCCCAAGATAAACCCTACTTGACTATGATGTATAATTCTTTTTATACATTGTTGGATTTGTATTTTTTTTGTTTTTGTTTTTTTTAAGTTTTTTTTTGATGTGGACCATTTTTACAGTTTTTACTGAACTTGTTACAGTATTGCTTCTGTTTTATTTTTTATGTTTCGATTTTTTGGCAGCAAGGCACGTGGGGTCTTAGCTCCCCTACTAGGAATCTAACCCACACCCCTGCATTGGAAGACAAAATCTTAACCACTGGGCCACCAGGGAAGTCCCACATTGTTGGATTTGATTTGTTATTTTTTTAAGGATCTCACTTAATTTTTAATCTCTATTTTAAAAAAAATATTATGGGGCTAGATTATTAGGTGATTGATGGATTTTAGCCCCTGAGTTTAAAACTGAGCAGGCCCTAGGTCTTCTCTGGTTACTTTCAAATAATGAAAACTCCTATGATTAGTTTAAGTTATAAAATAGCCCCACTCCAGTACTCTTAAGTGTTTATTACTGTGTAGTAACCACAACTATAACATGAGTTAAAGGTGAGTCTTCTCTAATCCCTTGGCCTTCACAATGGATAGTCTAAAATCAAGAAGAAGATAGGAATCCATGGTCTGATCCTTTTCTCTTTTCTCACCAGCCACTTTTACTTCTTGCCTCCATATTGCTAGTGGCAATCTCTAAGTTTACTAAGCTTATATCAAGGAAAAGTTGGAAAAAGGCTTAAACAGTTTGATAGGGGACAAGCAGAGAAGAAAAGTTTTTACTCAGTGGGTGCAGTTAAGTCCCCTACATACGAACCTTCAAGTTGTGAACTTAAAAAGTTGCGAACGTGTGTTCGCATGTCCAATCATGTGTTAGTTCACATGTCTGGCATACATTGTCACATATGTGCATCCTCTAAAAGTGGTTGTGTTTTTGTGTACTTTATAGTACTGTATATAGTACAGAAGTACAGTATCTTTACTTCAAGCCCAGGATGTCTGGAAGCAAGCGTAAAAGCAGAGGTGATGTAGCTGGTACTGCTAAGAAGTGCAAAGCAATAATGATGGAAAAAAACGTGAAAATAATTGAGAGACTGGAGCAAGGCAAAAAGATGGTAGACGTCACTCGTTCTTGTAACATGAATTGTTCAACCATAGGCACAATTCTAAAGAACAAGGACTAGATCACTGAACACGTGAAGTCTGCTGTGCCAATGATGTCAAAAGTAATATCGAAGAAGCGTGGAAAAGTGCTGGAGGAGATGGAGAAACTTCTAGGGTGTGGATGCAGGATCAGCATCAGCATTGAGTCCCCCTCAGCTTAATGCTGATTCAAAAGAAAGCTAAAAGCCTTTATGAAGACTTGAAAAAGAAACATGGTGAAGAATCAGGCAGAGCATTTTTTTTTTTTTTGGTTAATTTTTATTGGAGTATAGTTGCTTTACAAATAGAGGGCACATCTTCTAATGCCATCCATGGCTGGTTTCATCAGTTCAAGGCTACAGCTAACCTTCACAACGTAAAAAGTAAGTGGCGAGGCAGCAAGTGCAGATATGGTAGCTGCCCGGATTTCCTGAAATGCTTTGAGAAATTTTTTTTTTTTTTTTTTTTTTTTTGCGGTTCGTGTGCCTCTCACTGTTGTAGCCTCTCCCGTTGTGGAGCACAGGCTCCAGACACACAGGCTCAGCGGCCATGGCTCACGGGCCTAGCCGCTCCGCGGCATATGGGATCTTCCCGGACCGGGGCACAAACCTGTGTCCCCTGCATTGGCAGGCAGACTCTCAACCACTGCGCCACCAGGGAAACCCGAGAAATTATTGATGAAGGCACATATTTACCCAAGTAGGTTTTTAATGTGGATGAGACAGGACTGTACTGGAAGAGGATGCCAGACTGAAGTTACATCAGTAAGGAGGAACAGTTGATGCCAGGCTATAAAAGCAGTGAAGGATAGGCTAACTCTGTTGTTTGGTGGCAATGCTTCCAGTGATGTGCAGCTGAAGTCTCTCTTAGTTTATCATTCAGAGAACCCAGGAGCCCTTAAAAACACAGCTAAGTGCTCTCTTCCTATTGTGTGGAAGAGTAACCCCAAAGCCTGGGTTACACAGGCCATTTTCCAGGATTGGTTTTTCCATGACTTTATCCCGGAGATGGAGAAATATTGCTTGGAGAAGGGCGTCCCATTCAATATTCTTTTGCTGCTTGACAGTGCTCCGGGCCACTCCCCATTCATGGATGACTTTCATCCCAATGTCAAAGTAGTGCATCTGCCACCAAATACTATGTCCCTTATCCAACCTATGGACCAGGGAGTTACAGCAACTTTCAAGAAATATTATTTACGTCACACTTTTTGTCAGGCAGTAAAGGCAAGTGATGAATCAGGGAAAACCCTTGTGACAATTTTGCAAGGACTATAACATCTACAAGGCCATAAAAAACCATTGACTTTTCTTGGCGTGAGATTACGGCCATAACCATGAATGGGGTTTGGAAGAACCTTTGCCCTCAGTTTGTTCATGATTTTCGTGGATTTGAGAAGTTGGATGAGGAGTCCAAAGAGATCTTCATCAACTTAGTGACCCTCAGCGAGAAGCCGGAGCTCGACCTGCAAGAGGGCGACCTCATTGAACTCCTTGCTGTGCAACACGAGGAGCTTACTAATGAAGACCTGATGGAATTGGAGACCCAGAGAAAGGACAAAGAGAGACAAGTGGAATAAGTAACTGAAGAACCAAAGAGATTCATTACACAGGAAATGGCAAGGGATTGTCTTTATTTGAGGAGGCACTGTTAGATTTTGAGGCACAGGACCTGAACGTAGAACAGCACATGAAAGTTGCAGCAGCTGTTCAGAATATAGTCCAATACTACCATGTCATCTATGATGAGAAAAAAAGAGCTATTACCCAGACATTAATGGACCATTTTTTCACGGGGGTAGATTGAATTGAGCAAGGAACCAGAACCTATGCCATCCACGTCAGGCGTGAGTGAAGTTGCAGCTTGCCCTCCTTCTCCTACTCCTTATGATCCTTCAGCTCTGCCATCTTCCCCCTCCTCTCCTTCCTGCAATCAGTAACTCTTCTTGCCTGTTCACTCAATGCCAGCCCCTGTATGCCAGCTGTTGTACTGTACTATTGTACTTTTCAAGGTACTGTACTGTTGTTCTTTTCAAGGTACTGTACTGTAAGATTAGAAATGTTTTCTTTATTTTTTGTTTGTTTTTTATGTATTATTTGTGAGAAAAGTATTATAGTCCTATTACAATACAGGACTATATAGCATATTGTGTTAGTTGAGCACCTAGGCTAACTTTGTTGGACTTATGAACAAATTGGACTTAAAACGTGCTCTCAGAAAGGAACTCGTTCGTATGTAGGGGATTTACTGCATTGTGGTAGTGGTCTAGCATCAGTGCTCTCAGATCTTGGAAAATATTTGCAGCTCATTATATAAGTCATGGATATTTTAATGAATTCTTTGGAAACACCCATTATGAAGATTCCTTCTTAGTGCCTTTATAATTTTAATCATGATTATTTTAAAATCTTTGTTTCCTAACACCTGTGTCATATCTGAATCTATTTCTTGGCATTGTGTTGTTTATCTTGCTTTTTTGTATACCTTTAAAGTTGTCTGGAAAGTCAGACATAAAGTGTGGGATAGTGGAAATGGAGATAAGTAGTTTTAATGCCTAAAATGGTATGTATTTCTTTCTGCTAGGCCTTTAATTTGGGGTTTTGAGTTGATATAGTCAGGAGTTACCAAATTGCTAGTGCCCCTAGTCACCCGCCATAAACAAACGTTAACTGTTTCTGGAGAAAGATAATATACTCCTAGGTCTTTAATTACTTCCATAATTTTTCTTTTTTTAAGTAATTAATTTATTTATTAATTAATTTATTGGCTGCATTGGGTCTTCATTGCTGCGTGCAGGCTTTCTCTAGCTGTGGCGAGTGGGGGCTACTCTTTGTTGTGGTGAGTTGGCTTCTCATTGTGATGGCTTCTCTTTGTTGTGGAGCACGGGCTGTAGGTGCACAGGCTTCAGTACTTGCGGCACTTGGGCTCAGTAGTTGTGGCTCATGGGCTCTAGAGCGCAGGCTCAGTAGTTGTGGCACACGGGCTTAGTTGCTCCACAGCACGTGGGATCTTCCTGGACCAGGGGTCAAATCCGTGTCCCCTGCATTGGCAGGCGGATTCTTAACCACTACTCCACCAGGGAAGTCCGTCCATAATTTTTCAAATGCAGTATCCTGACAATGAAAAATTGTTAAGTCAAAAGCAAGACCACATGGGCAACCAAAGGAAGAAATGATATCAAGTAAAACATCCCCAAAGGTACTCCAAATATTTGAATTATCAGACAGAAACTTTAACTATATTTTCTCTGTTTACAGAAATGAAATATAATTTTGACAAGGTATTGGAAAAGAAAACACTGAAAACAAGATACAATGCATTTGCAAAATAAGAAATAAAGTAATTCCAAAACTAAAACTGAAAAACCAAAACCTCAGTGGATTACACCAGTAACAATGAGCACACCAATACCGAGATTTGGTTTCTAGAATCATGCTCCAATAAAAGGAACCAGGGCACCATGGAGAAATGGCTGTTCTAGGATTGGGGCAGGAAATATACCAGATGATACTAGAGCAACTTGTAGTGCCAAGAAATAAGGAGGTAAAATAACAAGCAAATGCAATGATGGGGGTATGTGAAAGGGATATAGGAGCCAAATGAAAGAGGTACCAATGACCAAAACTGGGACAATTTGAGCAGAAAAATAAAATAAGATAGCATTTTATTAACATGCAATGTATAAATATTTATGACTCACACTGATAAAAATATATGATTGAAGAAAGGAAGAAGGAAAGAAGGAAGGATGGAAGGAAGAAGAAAGAAAGAAAGAAAGAAAGAAAGAAAGAAAGGAAAGAAAGAGAAATTTCCCATCTAGAATTCTGAATAATTCATGTAGATACTGTGCACTAAATTAAGAGAAAAATAATTCCTCAATCCTTCAGTATAGGCAGCATAGAGTGATTTCCTTCCAGAGAAAATAGTTTGGAAAGGGAGTAAAAAAGAGTAACTTTACAGTGGAGAAACCTGACAATCACTGCTTCAACGAGGAGCAATGTCAGCATTGGCGCAACATGTGCCCTTGATATAATGAGGTGAAAATGGCACTTTACCTGCATGTTGCTTCCTAAAACCTATAACTCCAGTATAACCAGGACAATTTCCAAACATCAGACAAATTTCATAGGGGCATCTTGCAGTATACCTGAACAACAGTCTTCAAAACTGTCAAGGTCATTAAAAAAAAAAAAAGACAAGGGAAATCTGAGAAACTGTCACAGTCAAGAGTAACCTAAGGATATAAAATGATTCAGTGTAATGTGGTTTCCTGCATGGTATCCTAAAACAGAAAAGGGTAATAGATAAAAGCTTTAAAAATCTGGGTAAACAGTGGAATTTAGTTAATAGTAATATATCAATGTTAGTTTATTAATTGTGACAAATATACCACGTTAACACAGGAAGTTAATAAAAGGAGAAACTCTATAATTATAAAACTATTCTAACAATTGAAGTCTATTAATTTTTTTCTAAACCTCAGTAGACAAAGGAATAACATATTTGATATGTCTGAAAAGAGTATAAGTGGAACTAGAAGACAGAATTGAGGAAAATATCTAGGTTACAACAAGGAGAGACAAAATGGTAGAAAATACAGAGGAGAAGGTGAGAGACCTAGAAGACACAGAAATGTCTGAACATAAATATAATTTGATACCCAGGAGAAAGGTATAGAGAAAGGGAATAAAAGCAACAAATTAAGACTTCCCTGGTGGCGCAGTGGTTGAGAGTCCACCTGCCGATGCAGGGGACACGGGTTCGTGCCCCGGTCTGGGAAGATCCCACGTGCTGTGGAGCGGCTGGGCCCATGAGCCATGGCCACTGAGCCTGCACATCCGGAGCCTGTGCTCCACAACGGGAGAGGCCACAACAGTGAGAGGCACGTGTACCGCAAAAAAAAAAAAAAACAAAAAAAAAACAAAAAAACAAATTATTAAGAATTAAGAATATTAAGATTAAGAATTTTTAAAAGATTGATATAAATATCAAGACACAGATTTAAAAATTACTACTAGTTCAAATCAGTTTAATTATAAGTAATTACACCACAGAAAATCACAGTAAGATTGCTGAACATCAAAAACAAAGCGAAATATTAGCAGTATTCAGAAGGGCAGATAAAAGGCACACTATTTTGTAAGCAGTGATAAAGTGAGCAGACTTATCAAAGAAATAATAGAAACCAAAAGACAATGTATTACTGTCTTCTGTGTTTAAAAAATTAACTGCAAACCTAGATTTCTGTATCTAATTAAAAGTATTATTTTAAGAATTAAAGCAAAATACAGATGTCTTTTACAACAAAAACTAAGAAAATTTGTACCAGCAAGTTCTCTTAAAGCAAGTGTTAAAATGTATCCCTCAGGCAAGTGCACTGTGATCCCAGGTAAAAGCTTTAAGACAAAGGAAGTAATTAAAATAGTAAAAATTTTAATTACATGGTAAGTAAAAATGGATATTGACAGGAAGGGTGCCCCAACATTCTTAGTGCATTTTAAAGATATTTAAACTACTTAAACTTTGTCAAGTAGGACACACTGATGCATCTATCATCTTGGGATTTAACAGCAGTAGTGATTAAGTGAGAGATACAGTCCTTGGTGATGCTGAAAAACATCAACTTATATTTGACTTTTATAAGTGAAGATGTAATAACAATTCTGACATGATTTTTGATGTTTGACCATTGACAGGATTTAGGCTTTATACTTCCCTTACTCGCCACCACACATCTAGTTTCTTTAGATAAGGAAACCCACATGCCCTTCTTTTTTTTTTTTTTTTTTTTTGACCGTACGCAGGCCTCTCACTGTTGTGGTCTCTCCCGTTGCGGAGCACAGGCTCCGGATGCACAGGCTCAGCGGCCATGGCTCACGGGCCTAACCACCCTGTGGCATGCGGGATCTTCCCGGACCGGGGAACGAACCCGTGTCCCCTGCATCGACAGGCAGACTCTCAACCACTGCACCACCAGGGAAGACCCCCACATGCCCTTCTTGATCCCTCTTCACTGGAAGGAAGTTTGAGCTCCACAGCCCTCCAGCCTGCACATGTGAATCCTTGTCTAGTCCCATCCCTAGCTCTTTTCTTGTTTAATTGGTGAGAAATACAATCGCCTCACTTCATTCTCTTAACAAAGATTAATATGTTTTTTAGTCTTTTAAAAATAAAATTTCTGTTATTTTAAAGAAACGAAAGTGGCTAAATCTATTTAGTTGGACACCAACGTGTATATGGGTATGTTAGTATGTGTATGTTTGCTCCGTGTTATTATACCAAATAAAGGAGAACAAAATATGTTCAAGAATTATAAACTGCTGAAATCAAACAGGTGAATAAGTTTCCAGTTGTGAAATATAGTAACTAATATAGTAGAAATAACATTATGATCTTTACTCTTTAGTTTAGATGTGTGGTACTATAAGAAATGTAAAAGCCAGTAAAGTGAATATAAACCATAGAAATTGACTTTTTGGTGCATGCTTCTGCGTGTGTGTATGTGTGTGTTCAGATGAATATTTCAAGTACTTTGGAAAAGTTCAAGTAATTGAGGGACATCATTTGTTACTAAAAAGATACATTATTAAATATAATTATGAAAACTTGGAAATCTCTTTGTTCTTAAAATATTCTACCTAGAGAGAAGTTGGGTGCCTGTCTCAGTTCCAACAATAGCTATACAGTACTGGTAACTGCTTTATTTGCACCCAAAGCGGGGAACTGTCAGAACCATCACCCTTTGAAATTTTTTACTCCTCCTCATCCTATTATTCTATTTAATCTTTTGTTTTAACTATTTTTATTCTTATGAGAGTAATAAATGCACATAGTTTAAAAAGTCAACTGGTAGCCTCATTTATTCTGTCTGACTCCCGACAGACAAATGTTTTCACTTTTTTTAAAGTTTTGTTTATTTCATATTTAAAAATTATATATTTTGCTTCTATTTTTTGAAGTACCAACTTCAGACTTTGTCTCATTTTGTGAAAGGTAAAGATTTCTCACTCTTTCTTTTCTTTTTTTTTCTTTTTTTTTTTTTTTTTGTGGTACGGGGGCCTCTCACTGTTGTGGCCTCTCCTGTTGTGGAGCACAGGCTCTGGATGCGCAGGCTTAGTGGCCATGGCTCACAGGCCCAGCCGCTCCGCGGCATGTGGGATCTTCCCAGACCAGGGTGCGAACCTGTGTCTGCTGCATCGGCAGGCGGACTCTCAACCACTGCACCACCAGGGAAGCCCGAATTCTCATTCTTAATTACTATTCTTGCTCCCTTCCTCCACCCTTCTAAATTAATGTTATGATTTTTTTATTGAATCAACATCCCTGCCTCATGATAAACTATGTAAATATTGTAAGCATTTACCATGATTGCATTTCCTTTCTTCTTTTCCTGTAGATAATAAGAAATTTCTAAACAACATGTATTTTTGGATGTATCTATTAATAATTAATTTCCTAAACTTAAGACTACTGCAGAGCTGTCACACTGAGAATTTTCTTCACTCCATACTAAATTTCTTTTTGTCATTCTACTATGGTAAATGCACTATTTGCTGGATCCCATGTCTTTTTCTTTTCTTCCTTCCTTTCTTTCTTTCTTTCTTTTTTTTTTTTTTTTTGTAATTTAGTGCATCACACTTGGGAAACCTATTCTAGTTGCTTCTTGAGATGAGGTATATGATCAGTAAATTTTTGAAATCACTTTGAAAATTTCTTTCTTCTGTGCTCTCTCATCATAGTTTGTCAAGTTTCAGAATTTTTAGGTTGAAATTGTTTTTCTCAGAATTTTGATGGCTTTGTTTTGTTGTTTTCAAATTTTCAGCGTTAGAGAATTCTGATGTCATTTATATACAAATTACTTTCTATGTGACTTGTTGTTTTATCCTTTTTAAACAACTTTAGAATTTTTCTTAACCCTGGTATTCTAAAACTTCATTAAAATGTGCACTTTGTAGAACTGTTTTAGTCCATTTTTTTCTAGGGTTTAGTGAGTGATTTCTTTCAATTTCTGAAAATATTTTTGAATTATTGGTAATTTCCTGTCCATTCTTTTGTCTGAATTCTTACTAGGTATGTATTAAACTTCATAGATTAATCCTCCTAAGATTTCCTTTCTATTATCCATCTCTTTTCATTTTGGTTCTATTTTCTTGGAGGTTTTCTCAACTTTAGCTTATGTTTCTATAACTTTTTAATACAATATGTATTTTATATCTGCAAACTCTTCCCTGAGTTTGCATTTTTAATTGCATCCTTCTCTGTTTCTGAGAATGCAACATCTACTCTGCTGTGATAATGAACAGGTTAACTTCTTATCAGCATCCTCTACTTCAGACAGTCTGCTAAATCATTCACCATCCACTTGAAAAAGATCAATAGACTATTTTTAAGAGCAGTTTTAGGTTCACAGCAGAACAGAATGGATAGTACAGAGAGTTTCCATATACTCCCTCAACCCCCCCCAGTTTTCCATTATTAACAGCTTATATTAGTATGGTTATACATTTGTTGTAATCGATGAGTCAGCGTTGACACATCATTAACAAAAAGTTCATAGTTTAGAGTTCATTCTTGGCATTGTACATTCTCTGAGTTTTGAAAGATGTGTAATAATTAGTATCCAATTTGATTGTATCATCTAGAATAGTTCCACTGCCCTAAAAGTCTCCTGTGTTCCACCTATGTATCCCTCCTTCCCCCTGAAAACCCTGATGTCCACCAATTTTTTATAGTCTCTGTAGTTTTGCTCTCTCCACAACATCACATAGTTGGAATCATTAACTATGTAGCCTTTTAAAATTGGCTTCTTTCATTTAAAATCATGCCTATACGTTTTCTCCTTTTGTGAGTGTGTGGTTTGACACTCATTTATTTTTAGAGCTGAATAATATTCCATTGTATGAATGTATCATAATTTATCCATTCACTTATTGAAAGGCATCTTGGTTGCTTCTAAGTTTTGGCAATTCTGAATAAAACTGCTATAAAACATTCAGGTGTAGTTTTTTGTGTGGACATAAATTTTCAACTCATTTTAGTAAATACCAAAGAGCATGATTGCTGGATTTTTTGGTAAGAGTATGTTTAGTTTTCGAAGAAACTGTAGAACTGACTTCCAAAGTTCTTGTACCATTTTCCATTCCCACCAGTAATGAGTGAGAGTTCCTGTTGCTCCATATCCTCACCAGCATTTGACATTATAGTGTTTAGGATTTTAGCCATTCTATGGTGGCATCTCATTGTTTTTCAAAATTTTAATTCCCTAATAACAACCGATATTAAATATATTTTTATATGCTTGGCTACCAGCTGTATATCTTCTTTGGTAAGGTGTCTGTTTAGATCTTTTGCCCACTTTTCAGTTGGGTTACTTGTTTTCTTATCATTGAGTTTTAAGGGTTCTTTGTAGATTTTGGATAACGGTTCTTTAACAGATATGTCTTTTGCAAATATTCTCTCTCAGTTTGTCTTGTTTTCTTATTCTCTTGATGGTGTCTTTTGTAGAGTAGCTCAATCCAAAATATATTGACTTTTCATCACCCCAAAATATGTTGACTTCTCCATTTTCTTTGATCCTGTGAGATATCTATCTCTATTTGTATATATATAGAGAGAGGTAGCATTCACCATATGCTATATATATTGTTGTGTATATGTGTATATATACATAATTTTATTTGTTATTTTATTTAATCTTTAGTCCTGATAACCCAGTTTAAAATTCTTTACCTTCCTCTTATTTATCACAGTATCATATTTCTTTCCCTGTTTTCTTTATAACATTTACCACTGTTCAGCTGCTTTTCCTTATTGTTATATCAACCCTCACAAAGCAAGGATATTGTTGCTTTTGTATGTATAAGCATATCTGCCACATTTGATCACTGAACTTTTTGGATTAGTGAATATAGAGACAGTTTTTCAAATTCACATACTATTACATCATTTTATGAGAGTTGTCCTTTTGTTTTTGTCCTCTGAAATTGTGATGTACCATTTTTTATAATCTAATCTAAATATGTCTTACTAATTATTAAATTGAAATTGAGTACCACCTTTATCACTGGTGATATAACAAAAACTTAAAAGCATTAAATTTTTATTAAAAGGAAAACATTATTTGCATTTATTTACCAAATATAGTATGAAAGGAAGTAGGATAATGGTAAGGGTGATTTATAATGTAATCAGGCATATTACCTCTCATTAAGAAGCACACTAAGTGCAGAAAATAGAAGTGCATTGCATATAAATACTTGGAATATAAGGTGAAAATTTTGTATCATAATCTCATGTTACATAAAGTGGAATGGCATTCAGAAGTAAAAGTCTTTACTTCCACACGTTTGTGCTTGATAAATTCCACTAGAATGTGTGCTTGCTAAATAAATAGAGTGCACTTTACTGTTCTCACTGTTTCACTGTTTTAAATTTGAATACACGTGTAAACTATAAATCAGCAGTCCCCAACCTTCTTGGCGCCAGGGACCTGTTTCGTGGAAGACAGTTTCTCCACGGACGGACAGCAGGAGAAATGGTTCAGGCAGTCCTGTGAGCGATGGGGAGCGGCAGATGAAGCTTTGCTCACTGGCCCGCCGCTCTTCTGCTGTGCGTCCTGGTTCCTAACAGGCTATGGACATCCTGCTCTAAATGTTTACAGAGATTGACAGAATTAAAGTAACTTTGGTTCTGTTTCTTTGTATTTATAATTGTTGTGCTATTACTTATTTTGAACCTAGTCTGTATGTTCAAGATATTAGTACAATTGTGCAAAAAGCAAGCATAACCATACTGAATGGGCACAAGCATGTTCTAGAAAATGAACACAGTTGAGTCCAGAGTTCCTTGGCTGACTACATAACTGGAAGTTATTCAAATTAACCTCCATATAGAAAGTGATGTTCCTTACAGGATAAGTAAAAAGTGTTATTTTGAAGCTTACATTTATATTACTAAAATTCAACCATAATTTTAGCAACTGTTTAGAACTTAGATCAACAAAAGATTTGTTTTACAGTTTTCATCATGGAGGGTTATTTTATTTCAGACATCATTTAGAATTGCTTGATAATAAATAATAGATTTTATTAAGTTTTATTATTGTTTAATAATTCCCTGCAAATAATAGACCCACCATTCCTTCCCACGCCCCATCCCTCATTGCCTACATCCAGAGTAGACTGCTCCCATCACCTGCACTTAGTATGCCACTGAACTTAGTGTAGGTGAAGAGAACAAATCAAATCACAAAAATATGCTGAAAATATTAAAATCTGGTAGGGAGAATGGTCATATTAAGGCATAAGGCATGTTTTCAATATATGCATAGCGAGGTGATAGAAGCTTTTGAGCAGGACAGTACATAGTGGTTGCTTTAAAAGACATATCTAATAGGAATGTGTGGATAGAGAGATGGATAGAGAGATACTAGAGAAAAGAAAAAACTTGACATGGAGAATAAGAAAACAAGGTATGAGAAATTAGTAGAAATGAGGACAAACTAAGATACTAATACTAGGAATGGACACAAACGAAAGATATTGATACTAGCAATGAATAGAAGGTCACTAATGTAAAGTGGAAGAAGAGAGAGATGTATTGTATATAAATAAATAATGACTTTAAAAAATGTATTTATTTACTTATTTTTGGCTGTGTTGGGTCTTCGTTTCTGTGCGAGGGCATTCTCCAGTTGCGGCGAGCGGGGGCCACTCTTCATCATGGTGCGTGCGCCTCTCACTATCGTGGCCTCTCTTGTTGCGGAGCACAAGCTCCAGACGCACAGGCTCAGTAGTTGTGGCTCACGGGCCTAGTTGCTCTGCGGCATGTGGGATCTTCCCAGACCAGGGCTTGAACCCATGTCCCCTGCATTGGCAGGCAGATTCTCAACCACTGCGCCACCAGGGAAGCCCAATAATGACATTTTATATAACATTACTTCCCTTTTTATAGAGTTATTTGATTGGTTGATGAGGCAAATATGTTAAACTCTGTGCCCCTAGTCTTCAACAGGCCATCTGGCATTTCTTATGATAGCTTTCTGGATAAGACTGAAACCTGAAGCAGGGACACTTTTCTTTTGAACCGATTTTCAATATAAAGAGTAATTACTTGTTCAAAATGATCAAAAATGATAAATGATAAAATTTTTCCGAAACAATGCTACCAGAAAAATATTAGTATAATCAGACTTCTATCCTAGACTTTTAACAATAAAAGTGTTCCAAGAAAAGATAGACTTCCATAATATGAAACTTTCAAAAACCTAATACTTTTTGGTGTAAACCCCAATATTTATTGTTTTGTGGAAGAAAATGTCAAGATACCTAGAGAGTCTATGGGGTTGTCAATAAACTATCTAATAAGCTTACTTAATCAAAATATATGGTATAACAAAAATCAAATTTAGATGACCTGTAAGGAGAGTGGCATTTATTCTAAAGCCCAGGATGAACTGAGGTTTGACAAAATGTTCAGAAAAGGTGAGCATTTTGACTTTTGTCCCCTAACCTCACTCTGCTTAGTGTATAATCTTTTGGCCTACGTGTCTGTTCAGTAGTGATCTAATCTCCATGGCTAGGGGAAATTATTCCCTGCCAATGCACAAACACATCAATTCGTGCTTTTGACAGATTTCAGTAACTCCAGGGAAGAGTAGTGTTGCATGTTACTGACATTATCATTATTCATTCAGCAATGGCTCAGCCAAAGGTGTCATTATCTAAGACTACACAGATAAGCCAGTGACCTGTGATCTTTTCCAAATCAAATTGCATGTACCTCACTCTTCATAACACCAGGCCCTTCTGTTTCTATCTCTATCCTGGCTACGATAGCTGGCAGATTTCAGCTATTTACCTTGTTCATGTTATTTCCCATTCAACACTCATATATGTGGATTAAAGATTTTGGAAATTTTTACTCTTTTGTCTTTTAGTGTATTCATTTATTTGTAGTATTTGTGTGACCATAAGTTTTACTGCACACATATTTCATGCAAGATACCCTGAGAAAACCATAATTCAAAAAGAGGCAGGTACCACAATGTTCATTGCAGCTCTGTTTACAATAGCCAGGACATGGAAGCAACCTAAGTATCCATCGACAGATGAATGGATGAAGAAGATGTGGCACATATATCCAATGCAATATTACTCAGCCATAAAAGGAAACAAAATTGAGTTATTTGTAGTGAGGTGGATGGACCTAGAGTCTGTCATACAGAGTGAAGTAAGTCAGAAGGAGAAAAACAAATACCGTATGCTAACACATATATATGGAATCTAAAAAAAAAGGTTCTGAAAAACCTAGGAGCAGGACAGGAATAAAGATGCAGATATAGAGAATGGACTTGAGGACACGGGGAGGGGGAAGGGTAATCTGGGACGAAGTGAGAGAGTGGCATGGACATATATACACTACCAAATGTAAAGTAGATAGCTAGTGGGAAACAGCCACATAGCACAGGGAGATCAGCCCAGTGCTTTGTGGCCACCTAGAGGGGTGGGATAGGGAGGGTGGGAGGGAGACGCAAGAGGGAGGAGATATGGGGTATATGTATATGTATAGCTGATTCACTTTGTTATAAAGCAGAAACTAACATACCATTGTAAAGCAATTATACTCCTATAAAGATGTTAAAAAAAAAAGTAAACACCAAAACTAATGGAATTAAATTCAGCAAGAGTGAGATTAAAAGTTTGCTTTATGCCTTAAAAAAAAAAAAAAGATCTTGGTTCAGTGCTTTGGAATTTCAAATGAAAAATAATAGACCTCACCCACTGTTAAAGATATTTAAGTGTATGTGAAATGGAAGAAATATATGGATAGATAATAATATAATCCCAGGTGGTCAGTGATAAACCCATAAGACAGGTACAGACAGGCTGATATGGGTGTTCAACTGTAAAAGAGACAATTCTTGAAATAATATACAATATTTGAGAATGAAAAGTTTATTTTACATTTTGACTATAGCCTAGAAGGGAGATTCAAAACAAATTGATAATTGCCCTTTTTTATCACCTTTAAACTTTTGACACAAAATACCTACATTTTGAGGATTGGTATTTTAAAATTACTCAGAAGTAGAGAATACTTTACAGTGTGTAGAGTGTAAAAATTTTGATTTAATTAATGGAATCTTGATTATTATACCTTTTTGGAGTTTATACATTGCAAAAGAACCTTAACATCATTTATTTGGGAGCCATATTGATTCATGGGTTTAAATCACTTGTATATGCAATGGTAATGCATTTTAAAATATTCAAAATTAACAATTAACTACTACTAGTAAACCCAGTGAGTACTACTACTCAATTTCATGTGATTTGTCTTTTTAATTTTTAAGTATTATTTTCTTCAAATTTCTTCCTGTATTGATGTCTATTTTCTAACAAACGTTTATTTCTCTCCCACCTCTCCAGCATTTCCTCTTGTTATGTTGTTCTGGAATTTCTGTCTCTTTATATTCCAAATATACAGAAAGTCACAAGTTTACCAGCCTCAGAACCCTCTTCTTGCTCTCAAATCTCCCTGGACACTTGCATCGATTTTTGTATTTTTGATCACTATTGATGCTGATGACTCCTAAATCTTAATTCCAACATAGACTTCGCCGTTAAATCTATATATTCAAATGTCTATTCAAATGGACCACAGGGATCTCAAACTCAATATGTCTAAAAAGAAACCCATGTTGTAAAAAAAAAATTTTAACTGAAGTATAGTGATTTACAATGCTGTTTTAATTTCTGGTGTACAGGAAATTGATTCAGATATCATATATATGTACACATATATATTCTTTTTCATATTCTTTTCCATTATGGTTTATTACAGGATATTGAATATAGTTCCCTGTGCTATACAGTAGGTCCTTGTTGTTTATGTATTTTATATATAGTAGTTTTTATCTTTTAATCCCAAACTTCTAAATTATCCCTCCCCCAACCCTCTTTCCCCTTCCATAACCATAAGTTTGTTTTCTATGTCTGTCAGTCTGTTTCCTTTTTGTAAATAAGTTCATTTGTATCATTTTAGATTCAACATATAAGTGATATCATATGATATTTGTCTTTCTCTTTCTGACTTACTTCACTTGGTATGATAATCTCTAGGTCCATCCATGTTGCTGCAAATGACAGTATTTCATTTTTTTTATGGCTGAGTAATAGTCCATTGTATATATGTACCGCATTTTCTTTATCCATTCATCTCTCGATGGACATTTAGGTTGCTTCCATGTCTTGGCTTTTGTAAATAGTGCTGCTCTGAACATTGGGGTTCATGTATCCTTTCAAATTAGAGTTTTCTCCAAATATATGCCCAGGAGTTGGATTGCTGGATCATAGGGCATGTGGAGAAGGTGTGGAGAAAAGGGAACTCTCCTACACTGTTGGTGGAAATGGAAATTGGTGCAGCCACTATGGAGAACAGTATGGAGTTTCCTTTAATAGAGTTGCCATAAGAAACCCACTTTTTATACTTTACAAATCTCCTCCTCTCACATAATTTTAAATCTCTATTAATGGCTTCACAATATTGTCAATGACCTAAACTAGGAATCAGAATTTAATCAAAAAGCATCATCTCCTGATTTTCCATATTCATTTGCTCACCAACATTTTTGATATTACCTGCCACATATGCTTTAAATCATTTTTATCTTCCCTATCTCCGATGCACTACCTCTGGATAGTAACAAGTTCTGTGCTTCTGTTATAATCTGTGAACAGTTTCATTCTTTCTTTCATAGTGGTAACCAAATAATCTCTCTAGAATATAAATCTTATGTCACACCCATACCCATGCCCAGTCTAAAACCTTTAGAATAAAGACTAATTTTTTTTTTTTTTTTTGCCTGGCACACAGAGTCCTCCGGGATCTAGATCCAGGCATAACTTTTGCCGCCTCATTCCTTATACCTTATGTCACGTTTGTACTGAATTACAAGGAGTTACCTTGCTGCACAGTGTTATGATGCACTGTGTTATTTTACTGAGCTTTTCCTTTTGTCTGTCACAGTCCCTTTTCTCTTTATTTTTCCAGCAAGTACCTACTCATCATAGGAAGCCTGTTCCCTGGAGCCATCTCCCTTATCCTTCCAGTCAGATCTCACTGCTTTTATTGCTCCCTTTATGACTGTCTGCATATTATTCATTATAGCTGTACTATGAGCAGAGGTTTCCCCAACATATGCTTTCCAGAACTTAGCACCATGTCTGGTGTACAGTAAGATCTCATTTACAGTTTCTTAAACATATGAATGATTAATTCTAATGGGTCATTTTTCTTAATAAAATAAGTTAATAAAACAGTCTTTGAGATCCAGTCAGGACCAGTCCCTCTGGAGAGAAAGAGAAAGCAAATGGCTAAGTTGATGGAAGTGTTTAACTAAGTAAAATCAGGATTCTCTTTAGAAAAAGGAAAGGTGGTAAAGAGAATGGTGAAAAGACAATCATCAGTAGTATCTGCACAATGGCATCATTTTGATGATGATTTCTAAGTGATATTGAATATTTATGACATTGAAATTATAGGAAAAGTGAGACACCACTTTTATTATATGTATACATATACAAGTGCATATGCAATACACATCTATTGGGTGTTCCTATATTTTATAATGCATCATATCATATAAAATATCCTTTTTGCTCAAATGTGTGTCAGCTGTTTCCCACTGCTAGAGAAAATAGACTTCTAAATAAAGAGAATGTGGGGAGGAAGGAGACAGTAATATTCTGGTCGTGATTTAGTGGCTGAGCCAGCTGATGCTCAGCTATTCAGCAAGAGAACAACTCTTGAAGAGGGTTGTGAATTAAGCTGGCTGAAACTCAACAATTCTAGAAAAAAAAAAAAGCAACAACACAGATTTAGCCAAGAGGAAGTAAAGGACTGAGCACTGTTAAAGACTTAATGAAACAGATGGCTCATTGTTTTTCAGTGGAGCACTACAATCAAGTCTTTTTTAACCCATTTTAAAGACTCATGCATTGATGTTTCAAAAAGTAGACTCTAGTCTTAGAGAATCTATCAAGCAATAATATTTTGTCCTGAACAGTTGAGGATGAACTAAACACTGCTTGGAAGAATGAATGTGTAAGAGACCCTGTATTTATTTTATTTAATCTGAGATACTTTACTTTCTATCTTGGATACATTCCTTGATAAAAGACTGTAAGGACAGAGTGGGAAAATATAATATTAATCAGTGGTCACCAATTTCCATGTTGGTAAAATCGAAATAGCCACAAATTATGGTATCCTTAATAATTGAGAATAAACAATGTAATTCAATGGCACATCATTTTGTAACTCATTTATCATATAAAAACTAGCAAGAGTAGTTTGGCCAGACCAACTTCCAGTTTAAGTTCCATTCCAGGGAGATATATCCCTCAGTTTGGATAAGAAAATTAGGATGACATTTACTTGCTGCAATTAGAAATATATCGACAGCTCACTGTCACTCCAGAATATTTAGATATGTTTCTAACCTTGTTTTTCATCTACCTTAAAATTTTAATTATTTTTATAATATTTAAATCACCTATTGTTGAATTATTGATATTAAATATAGTACTTATGTATACATTCAGCCTTTTTTTTCTGAAATGGCTGGTAGAGTCAGGCACTAACCCCTTTGTTTGCCGTGAATATTGAGCACAAATTTTTCTCTGTTAATACAGTACCACAAAATAGTTGATAATTTGTCTCCTTTAATTAAAAGGAACAGTGTCTTTTTTTTTTCTTTTTTTAACATCTTTTTTGGAGTATAATTGCTTTACAATGGGGTGTTAGTTTCTGCTTTATAACAAAGTGAATCAGTTATACATATACAGGAACAGTGTCTTTAGGAAGTGGAGTTCTGACTTGGTGTTGATGATGGGATTGCTTCCCTAGTCACTGCTCTATAGCTCTCTTTTCCTTATCCAGCATCTTCTTCAAAAGGTCATCTATACTCATTGTCTGCACTTTCACAAGTGCCATTCTTTATTCTGAACTATCTTGATTTGGCTTCAGCCACTGTTTTGAATTTGTCTTACTTAGTTCTACAATTTATTTAATTGCCAAGAACAAATGTTTCTTTTCAGACCTCATCCTGCTTGAAATCTCTGCTGCATTTCTATTAGTCCTTAATTTTTTATGTCTTTTCAAGTGGGAAATACTGTAGCCCCATTTAAGGTTCAGCTCCACATGTTCCCTGAGCCAGCCAGTAACCTCCAACACAGGGTGTTTGTGATCAGCTTCAGCTCTCCAGTCTTTGAGGTCCAGCCTTGCTGCTGTGCGTCTTGTTTTTATTTCATTTTATTTTTTTGTATGAGTCCTAAGGAGTAACGTACCTACCAAGTTCCAGTTTTTTGAAGTGTTTTACTTGTCTGAGAGGCTCAGATCCCTGTTTGGCTCCCCCTAGTTGGAAGCTGTTGGGATTAGCATCCTAAATTTATCTCTTGCCAGCCTTTATTTTAATCTACATAAGATAACCTTTGGAGTGTTTTTTTTTTTTTTTTTTTTTTTTTTTTTTTTTTTTTTAATGCAGATCCATGTGCATTTGTGAATTGGGAGTTGAAAATTATAAGGCCAATAAATCTACATTTTAACAAGTATTTTCAAGTGATTGTGATTTGCCTGTTTTGGCAACTACTCAGAAAACAAACAAGTTAGCAATCAGACACTAACTAGAATGCTTTTTTAAAATATGGCATTTCTAGTTGCTTGATATTGAGCATCACCTACCATCTTTATTTCTTGCTGCAATCCCCCATTTGAAAGCATGTGATTTCTCATGTTAAAACATGTCTAAATGTGGCTACCATTTTGCTAACATGTTTTATTGCATTGTGTAAAATATTTTGAGCTGGAGGTCATCTGATCATAAGTGGCTACTACAACAAGGATGTTAATTAACTTTCATGACAAAATGTCAGGGGTTGCAGTATTAGGGTTAATTTGGTGACTCAATACTGTTCTCGAGGACCCGAGTTCTTCATCTTTTTTTTGCTATTTCATCATAAGTATGCTGATGTTTATTTTCAAGCCCTTCAAGTTATAAAACAGGAAGTCATACACAGTTAAAACAGCTGTCACTGTTTTGGGCATCATGTCCTCAATTGTGTCTGAAGGCAGGACAAAGGAAAGGAGCCTTTTCATCTTGTTGCTCTCTCTTTTACATGGGAGAATTCTTTTTGTTTTTTTTCAGAAGCATCACAGTGGACTTCTTCATATGACTGAATGTCCAAAAGCATTCTGTATGCTCAGCCCAACTTAATCAGTGTGATGATAGTGGGATTATTTTATACCAGAGTCTATAGGAGGATCACAGGCTCCCTGATTATCCACAAATACAAAAAAAAGTAATGTTTTATTCATTTGATTATTTTTTGAGAGTGGATAAATAGCATTTAAAATTGATATAATGATTTTCATTAAATATGTATATAATTAAATTTAAAATTTCTATATTTTCCAATATTATCTAAAACTCTGGACTTTATACATTATTTTAGATTTTTTTTATGTGGACCATTTTTAAAGTCTTTATTGAAATTGTTACAGTATTGCTTCTGTTTTATGTTTTGGTTTTTTAGCCATGAGGCATGTGGGGATCTTAGCTCCCTGACCAGGGATCGAACCCACACTCCCTACATTGGAAGGCAAAGTCTTATCCACTGGACCACCAGGGAAGTCCCTGCACTTTATACATTTAAGTTGGCCAACAAAGTTTTTAATGGATCTTTTCAGTGGGAAAAAGGAATTCACCTTATATCTGCTGTTGACAAATGGTCAAGATCATTATATGTGTCATGTGTCATTTATAGTGGAAATCTTTGAGTTGATTTATTGGTCATACTTAGATACTTCTTGATAAAACTCTTTACTTGTGTACATAACCAACCTTATCCCCTAGTTCTTTTCCTACTTATCTCATTGATTCATATATATTAATAATTTCACACACACTGCAAATTTTCAAACACTTTATTTTCAGTCTTTGCTTTCTAGTTATACTTTAGGAATTTCATTTAATTACATTATTAAACTGCTAAAACATGGGAGGGATTCAGAAATCTGTTACTCTATGATCTCTCCTCCATATTTCCATTACTTTACTAAATGCATTCCAAACTCAGACTTATCCAAAGCAAGTACTATTCTTCCATCCCAATGCTCTCACCTAAATCTGCTCTTGTGTCTCATTTAACACCATGACTATGGTTCTTTAATCACTATTTTCATCTAAAATAACGTTCTTGGCAAATTCAGTCTAGTGAGGTTATACTTCCCTAGTTAATGTGGGTAAGGAAAATGAAGAAGATACTATCTGTGCCATCAGTATTTCCTAGTTCCAAAAAGGATATAAGTTATGTCTGAAATAATTATAATAACAGTTATTCAACTGTGTGGAGTTATCAGTGTTTCTCTTTCTGTTGTATCCTGCATACGCTGAGTTAGCAAATCATTTTGGATCCACATAAAAAAAATAAAATCTAGAATAAAACTGTTACTCAGGACCTCTACCATCACAGCTATGTAGAAACCATGATCATCTTTCACAAAGTGTTGTGTATTTGACTCTTAACTAGTCTGGCTTTTTTCATCACACACACACACAGACACACACACACACACACACACACACACACACATACGTCCCTATAGCAACTTAAGTAATCCCCTGCTCAAAATCCAATGATCTCCATTCTTTCTCAGAGTAAAAGCAAGAATCTTTACAGTGATGTGAAGACCTTACATGAACCTTACCTCCACTCTCTTCTCAAACTTAACTCCTAACAAACTCATATTTAAAATAATATAACCTGCCTCCAGTATTTTCTAAGTGCTTTACCCACTTGTATTTTTTCCTTTGTACTTGTTACCACCTGGTTATCTATCTATCTATCTATCTATCATCTCTCCATAAAGAATGGAAATTCCATGAGGGCAGGACCTTTTTTTTTTCTATTTCTTTCACTACTGTATTTCTAGTGTGTAGCATAATGTCTAGTATATAAATAGTACTCAGTAAATATCTGTTAAGTAAATGAATGGATGAATAATAATTTATAATAAATGATAAATAATTTCCAAAACTGGGTGGGGGAAATTAAGTAGAGTAAAGGGAATTAATATTTTATGAATTCCTACTCAGCTACACATATTGTTTTTTTATAAAACATTGCACAACATTTCAAGCATATATTGATAGCAATCTTGACTGTGTGGCAGTATCAAATAGAAGGCGATTTCTATTTTCCCATTGAAAAGCCCCATTAAGTAGTTATTTTGCCCATTTGAATGCATCAATTTCAGGAGTATGATAATATTGAAAACCATATATTTAATTTTTTTCAATATAATTGAAATAGCATAATGCATTAATTGAAAATATTACATTTCTATTCTCATAATAAATGAAATCCTTTTTTTCAACTACTCATACACATCATAGACACTAATGTCATTACCTAACACAGACCCTGTCTCCTTTTCTGTCTCATTGAAACTGTCCAAGATGAATCATGTGCCATGTAAGATATTGTAACCCAAAATCACAAGTTCCAAAATTAGGAGAATGATTTTCCTTTTACAGCTTTTTTTCATATAGATATACTTGTGATCTCCATAGTGTAACAACTTATTGTATGGTTTTCAAATAATCTTTACAAAAATTTTTTCTTCTCTCTCCCTCTGTCTCTTTAATGACAATAATGAACATTTCCAATTGTGAGAGCATCATACCCAGAAATTATAACTACATCTGTGTTATAACCCAGATAACACTAAATCTGTGTTTGTTGTGGTTATTATTGTTGTTTGGCTCTTGTTTTACTAATTATCTCAAGTCACCCCTATGAGTATCCTGATCTAGGGATGACTCTTTTGCCTAATGTGTATCTTGTATATCTCTCTTTAAAGACATATATAGGGACTTCCCTGGCAGTCCAGTAGTTAAGACTTTGCCTTCCAATGCAGGGGGTGCGGGTTTGATCCCTGGTCAGGGAGCTAAGATCCCACATGCCTCGTGGCCAAAATAACAAAACATAAAACAGAAGCAATTTTGTAAGAAATTCAATAAAGACTTTAAAAATGGTCCACATCAAAAAAAAAAAAATCTAAAGAAAAAAACATCAAAAAAAAACCCATATATAAAAGGACTCCCTGTAAAACAGTAGTCCATAAGAGCTCACAGTGAGGTGCTCCCTACTTTCTAAGGGTTAAATTTCAAGGAGAAAAACTCACATAATATTTGCACATATATAATAATTTATCTTACTTAGTAACTATACCATCTCTAAGTTGGGTATTGTGAACTCCAGGAATAGAGAAGAAGAAAGGGTAGATTTCTGCTGTGGGAATTCAGAAGTATCTTGAGGAAAGTGGTAGGAAGATTAGACATAGATATGATTTAAATAAAGTAAATGATGGGTTGGGTCATTCCAGGTGGAGGGGGCAGGGTAGGTAAAAGCATAGCTTTAGAGAGAAGTGTAAGTGAAGAGTGGAAGAAATGAGAGCCATCTTTACCTCACACTGGTACTTCTGGTTTGTCCAGAACTCTGATACTAAAAAGCCTTGAATGGGAACATGATTTTTTGATGCAGGACTTAGCTGTCCTGGTAAGAAGATTGGTCTTTAATCCACAGTGAGGAGACATTACACATTTCTACAAATTTCTAGGATGATTGTTGTTCTATCATACGCCTGCTGTTTGCCCATGGATTATACCACTTAATCATTATTGTAATCCTCAGAGACACATATTATTTTCATTTTACAGATGAGAAAAAGCCAATATTATAGCAATA
The DNA here is from genome assembly GCF_025265405.1 of Mesoplodon densirostris. Lineage (NCBI taxonomy): Eukaryota > Metazoa > Chordata > Mammalia > Artiodactyla > Ziphiidae > Mesoplodon > Mesoplodon densirostris. Next base: position 95,331,983 of record NC_082661.1, read on the forward strand.
AAATAATGCTCCCAAGTGACACCGAAATAGACCTAAAATTCATTCTCTCTTATGTTTCAATTTTTTTCTATCTCTGCCTTAACAAGATAACAGTTTGTAGAATGGCTTGGAGAGGGATGAGACTAAAAGAGGAGCAGGGAAACTAGCTGGGAAGGTATTGAAACAGCCTATGTTAGAGGCAATGTGAGTTTTAATGCAAACTAAGGAGTTAGCATAAGGGAATTTTATATCTGTAATTACTAGAGATGAACTATTTATCTGATGTTAAATTTGATTTTGAATAATATTGGAAAATATCGGTGATGAGATATTTGATGATTTAGTCTGATGTGAAATGTACAAGATTATTAACCCTAATATTAACTTCATTTAAAATTGTTATATAGACCTGCTATTTATCATAAAGCACAATGATAGATAGAATTTTATATTAAAGAGTAGTAAAATGTGCATCACTGGATTTCCTTTCTGTTGTTCACACACTGGAAACATAGTACCAATTTTCATATAAATAATATTCTAAAATGTGTTTTCTACCACCAGCAATCTAATAACATCAATAAGCAATTTATTTCAAAAGGTCCTTTCATCCAGAGAACTCAAAATTATCATAAACATTAATTACATTTAGAAGTCTCTAACAGATTCATTTGGTTAAACTTCTCTGATAGAATCACCTACAGTTAATAGAGTTAAATAACAATATACCTGATAATCAAAGCATTTGAAGCACAGAATTAGCATAAGTCTTGATAAAAGAGGATATTAATAGAAAATTTTACTTTACGGTGTCACTATTTTATTGTTCACACAATCTTCATAAACCATTCTCTAAATCACAATGAAGTTCTCAAAAAAAGCACATAACAAGGGTCAGAGGCAGATTTTCTCTGTAGATAATGAATTGTGAGCTTTGGTCCCCTCACTTGCACATCCATTTCCATGGCCCTGGTAGATGTCCTAAAAATGTATTTTTCACAAGGTCACAAGCAAATTGTAGCCAAGTTCATAGATGTATGTGGAGAATGAAACTCCCTTGATGTTACTTCCTGGGTAAATGAGTAGATATGTGTGGCCCTAGGTTGAAAAAGTTTACATTCCTCACTGTGTCATTAGCAATCATACATTCAAGCCAAAAATATCAAACAGTAGTTTGCTCATGAGAGCAATTTCAAGGAGCATGATATAGGAAAATAAAACACGGAAAGAATAAAGTTGCCAATATAGTTGGAAAGTGTTTTCCTTCTCCAAAAATAGCTTTAAGCTTTCTATGTTCTATTATTGAACTCGTTATTAAATTTTGAAGTAAGAAGCAATATCAGAGAGAATATTTTAGGTCTTTTTCCAGCTTAACTACATACCTGCTAGTTATCAATTTCCAGCCTAATACAAATTTTACAAGAACAAGAGGAATAGGAAAAACTAAAGAATCTAGGCCTATGCTTCTTTGTAGGGGATAAATCAACACTAGTAGATAATTCATAATCTACTAGTGATATGGACATTATATCTGTGAAATGGAGAAAAGAGAGAGTACTAGACTTTGCTGCCCTCCCCACATGCTCTGCAAATTGTACAAGAGATCTTTCTCTTTCTAGTCAAAGGTGATTGGACCAGGGATGAACACTTGATTCTGGCAGAGGTTTAGGAACTCGCATAAAATGTCTCACATGAATTGAAAATTTGAAGGGAGAGGCATAGAAATTGCAGATAACACATGATGAGCAAAGAAGAACTGGAACAGTACTGCTCAATAGAACTTTCTGGAGTGATAGAAATGTGGCTATTGCACAGTTGAAATGTGACTAAAAAGACAGACTAACTCAATTTTTATTTTATTAAATTTAGTTAAGTTGAATTTAAATAGTGCTGTGTGGCTAGTGGCTACCTTAGTAGACAGCAAAGTTTTGGAAGGTCATGGTAATAGTCAAGGTATTAGCTCTGTTGGCCTAGGTGTACATTGAGTAAAGGGGGCTAACTGAAGGAGAATGCTGCTGATATGTAAAAAAAAAAAAAAAAAAAAAATAGAGAAGAGAAAATCCATATGATCCTGGAGAGGCAGAGAACATAGTCTTGGTTTTCTGAGTTTTAGTTCGAGTTTGCGTGGGACCCAGCTCTTCTTTGTTCAGTCATCGAATTTGGTAAGAAATCTGTTCTCTCCCAGTAAAGCTCATTTATACTTTGAATTAATTTAAGTGAATTACTTTAAAACAAACTTGACTTGGTGAGATAATCACACATCAAATAGTAAAATATCTCCAGGGAAACTACAGAAAACAATCCCAGCCCAGCAATTCCTACATGGATCTTTGGAGTTACCTGCTTTACTCCCAGTACGATGTAGTAGATGGAGTGTGAGTTCACAAGTTGTGTAGATCTGGGCTGATATTTTAGCTCAGTTACCAAGTTGTGTGAAGTTGGGAAAATGGTTCATTGTTCTGAATCACTTTTTCATCTCTAAAATGAGGTGAAGAATACTCAATACCAACTTCACAGAGATGTGGCTTTTAGATAAAACCATATACATACAGAATCTGTGGTAGTGACTGGCACACAGAAGCTAGTTTACCTTTACCCTCTCACCTGCTGCCCATGCTAAACTGGTAAACCTGATGTGTTAAGGTGAGATCACTGGTCACAGTACTTTTCACACATACTGTTATCTTTGTGAGAGGAAAAGAGAAGGAAATGGGGTAATTTTTAATATTCACATTGTAGAGAATAACTTAAAATTTGGAAGCTGTGTATAACAATCTCCACATAGTGTTTTGTTGCCTAATTAATAGTGAAAAAAGGTAGTATCACTGAAACACTGAAACAAGATGTCATAATTAAGTTTAAATTATCTGAAAGGTTCCATAGCAATCTCAAAAATATGTTTCAGATGCATTGTTATCTCCTTACCTAAATATTGGTGAAACTAAATAAATTCGTGAAAGAGAAATATCCATATAAAGACACATATCTTCCTTGGGCAAGATATGATCTTCCCCAAAATGAAATGAATCACATTATAAATTATAATGTGTTACTTACATTCCAATCTTAAGCACATTTGAAACAACAACAGAAATTCCAATTCCAACAAATGTTTTCTAGTCTATCATTTGCATACAATTGCAATGTATATGTGATATGTATAGAAAATCGATGTTTGACTGTCAAGATGGGAAATGGAAATTCTAACTATATCCCTGCTTATTTTCAATACATTGGTCATACTATGAATTAGATGAATGAAATTCAGTTTACATCTTTTAAGAGTTTTAGATAAGTAACCTACACTATCACAATCAGTTATTTTAACAACTATATCCTAGTGTGTCTGGGTCTGAATCTTTTTTACTCAAGGCATTGCTACCTCATCTTGATATGGAACATTAGGTTAGGTGTTTTATTGTTTGTTTAATTTAATAGAAACAATTTCTGTACTGATTTGTTAAATGCATTTTTAAATTTTTTTCGTATGTCTAGAAGGTAAACAAATCATAATTAAAAAGGCAAACTGGCCATTATTTTTAATTGAAATAAAAACATCACAGCTTATATAGCATGCAGACTTGTATCTAGGTCTATAATAACAGAATTAAATGAAAAGCATGTATCTAACAGTCACTTGCACATCTCCCAGGCACCTCAAAATCTGTGTGATTGGGCTTCCCTGGTGGCACAGTGGTTGAGAGTCCACCTGCCGATGCATGGGACGCGGGTTCGTGCCCCGGTCCAGGAGGATCCCACATGCTGTGGGGCGGCTGGGCCCGTGAGCCATGGCCACTGGGCCTGCGCGTCCGGAGCTTGTGCTCCACGGCAGGAGAGGCCACAGCAGTGAGAGGCCTGCGTACCGCAAAAAAAACCCAAAAAACAAACAAACAAACAAAAACTGTGTGATTAAATAAGAATTGTTTTCTCCTCTAAACTGCCCCCTCCTCACTGTAGTATTCTTTAGCTAGATAAGATGCCAGCACTTGTCCCATAGGAAGTAAGAAGAAATCATCTTCAAATTCTTTCTTTTACCTACAACTTCTCTACCTCTAGTCCATGATCAGCTTAAGTCTGTCCTCTTTTTAATGTCTGTCAACTTGCTTCCTCTTCTACATCACTCTGGTCTTCTGCTGGATCAGGCTTTCACCATACCCCACTTTAATACTAAATAATCACTTCAATCAGTTCTCTACACTGCAACTAGAATGATTTTTATAGAACATAAATTCACTGCTATTACTGTTCTGTCTACCACCAAAGCTAGTACTGTAGCTACATATGATGGCCTCCCTCTTCCTAATGGAACAAATATTCCCTTCCGTATCTGGTCTAAACTCCTTTTCCATCGAGCTCTGGATCTCTTGCCATCTCAGAACATTTTCCTCCACCTTTTATAAAATTTTAAAAAATTCCCTTGATTCCATGTTCTCCTGTGAATACTTCTCTATTTTTTATTGTCCTCTCTACTACAGAACATACTTTTGAAATTTGCATCTGACTTCATTGTCTCCACTTCTTCACTCTTCACTCAAGTTCTTTCTCTGTAACCAACCTATTGAAATTGCTTTTGTTGAGATCAAAAATAACACTTGCGTTGCCAAAGTCCAATGACACTTCTCTGATTTTCTCTTATTTGACATCTCAGCAGCATTATTCTTGCCTTACTTTGCTTTCTTAGATTTCATATCATCAACCAGCCCTGATATTTTGCACAACTACTTAGTCTCTTTTGCAAGTTTCTTCCCGTAAAACTTTAAATTCAAGCATATCTTAGCATTGTTCCTACACCCTCTTCTCTATATATATTCATTTCCTAGGAAATCTCATCTAGTACCATATCTATAAATATCATGTGGCCAAATTAAATCTGTAGTACTGGCATTCCCATGAACCTGAGACATATAGCCACCACATCATCTCCAAAATAGATAAGGATTATTTTAAACCTAGCATATTCAAAATAGAGTTTTGGTTGTGTCTTCTATTTCTATGGTTTTCCCTGTTACAGTTGATGATATCACTGATCACACAGTTACTCATGTAAAAAATCTGGATGTTTTTCTTGATTGCTCTTTCTCCATCCAGTTTATCAACATGGCCCCCTGAATTATTCAGTTTCCTTCGTTTCCACTTCATGACCCTGAAATAGGCAAGGTAAACAGTGAAAAAAATTATGTTTCATTAAAATTACAAATGTCTGTTAATAAAGCTAACCAACAAGAGAGAGAAAAGACAAGTCACAGTGTGAGAAAATTTGGCCACATGTATTACTGACAGAACATTCATCTATCAGATGTCAAGAATTCCTGTCAATGGACATATGAACCGTGGACATATATAATAATATCTTTATTGCTTTGTAGCCTAATTATAATAATACACTAATATCATAAATAGTAACTCTTACTAGTACAGTTTTCATTACTTCAGTATCATTTAAGCATCACAGAGTTTCAATTGAAGTACATATCACTATTGTCTCATTTTTATAGATGGGTAAACTGAGTTTTATAGAATATAAGTAAATTAACCAAAATCACACAGCTTGGAGCTTGGATTTGCATTTGAAGAGGTCTAGCTGTAGAACCCAAGGAGATGTTAGGCCATGATACTGTTTTGCCTGCTTTTAACTACTCTGGTTCTATATGCTTCACAGAAATGGATTATCACATTTCCTTTCCCTATTATTTTTGTTGCTTTGAACTTCCATATTTTGGCAGAGATATTGAGCAACACTCCCACTGACAAAATTACCAGATCAATTTAGAAATTGGTAACTGGGTTTGATTTTTTTTTAACATCTTTATTGGAGTATAATTGCTTTACAATGGTGTGCTACTTTCTGCTTTATAACAAAGTGAATCAGCTATACACTATCTCCTGCCTCTTGCCTCTTCCTCCCACCGTCCCTATCCCACCCCTCTAGGTGGCCACAAAGCACCAAGCTGATCAGCTGGGTTTGATTTTTAACTAATGTCATCCTTTTGTTTTCTTCTGGACCAGGCCTGGTGATGTGACTGTTTTATACAAATGAGTCAAATTTCCCATTTATGTTGGGATAGCCTCCATATTGGAATCTGGTGGGCTTTTGGTTCAGATTTCAATATATGTTCTAAACGTGTAACATATCTGTGAGGACAAACTCAGGAAAATATCATGTTAAGTTTTAGATATATTGGGAACAAAATTCCAAGGGATGATAATGATTCCAGTTGAACTTCAATATGAAGGAAATTGGACTAACGGGACAGACAGCTCTACCATATCAGGAAAAGATAATACTAAAAAGGGACAAAACGTAGAGAGTCTACAAATATATAAATTAGATGAAATGAGTGTGGCAAGAGTGCCACCCATTCTGCTTCCATGGTATGCACATGCTTACAGAGCCATATAAAACATCTCTCTGCTGCCCATGTCTCTATCTCAGTGAATGGCACCATTCAGCTGCCAAGGGCAAAAACCTGGGCACCTCTGTAGATTTACTCACATACTCAGATAGCAGCAAGTGCTCTACTCTCTAATTCCTTAGCATCTCTCTTGAATGTTCTCTTTCATCATCCTGTTTTTTTCCCTTAATTCCAGCCTTGATTTTTATTATTATTTTTTGCTGAACCCTCACAATACTCCTCACTGGTCTCCCTGATCACAGAATTTCTCTTTTTCAATTTCACTTTCTCGACTCTAGCCTCAGTGATCTATCTAAAATGCTTTTCTGGGCAGGTAGAGTCATTGATAATAAAGATCAATAGGGGGAGGGGCAGAATAAGTTCGACTAAAAGAATGTTTCCTAGAACATGGGGAGGGAATGTGACCAAATTTCAGAAATATCAGAAATAAGCTCAGTTACTGAGAATGAATAAAAAGTTCAGAATTTAAGAACTAATGATTGAGGAGAGAGTTTAGAATTACTCTTGTAGGGGCTTCCCTGGTGGCGCAGTGGTTGAGAGTCCGCCTGCCGATGCAGGGGACACGGGTTCATGCCCCAGTCCGGGAGGATCCCACATGCCGCGGAGCAGCTGGGCCTGTGAGCCATGGCCGCGGAGCCTGCGCATCCAGAGCCTGTGCTCTGCAACGGGAGAGGCCACAACAGTGAGAGGCCTGCGTACCGCAAAAACAAAAAAACAAACAAAAAAAAGAATTACTCTTGTATTGTTTCTTTAAAGAAAAATTTTCTATGATACTACTGGATCAAAACAAGGAAAAAAAATACTGACATTGAGACATTCATAATAAATTACATAATAGTTCCAGAATCAATAACCATAAGAACTATTTTGCTAAACTTATATATAACTGATCAGCAATATCTCTCTCCTTTAAATCTACTGCTCTTTGATTTTTGATATTGATGACATTGCAAATATTTTTTAATACAGCTGTACCTACTACTTTTAAATATTTTACCTTTAACTCAGTCACCTCACAAATGTTGTAATTTCTTATGAAAAGGTGTGACTGTACAAGGCATGACCTAATAAACAACATATTTTTAAGAAAATGACTTAAAATGTTTTTCTTGGGCATTATTAGTTTAATCTAATCTGGTGAATTTTTTATAAAAACGTTTAGAGTTTTTTTAAATTAATAAAGTTACAATTGATATAATTTTTAAAACACAACCGTCTCACTTTAAAGTTTCCTAACATTTTAAACTTTAAATAGACATTTTTACTCTTTAACATAAGGTCATCAGTGCCTTGGCAGCATCTTCTCAGAGTGCTTACATGTTAAATGGAATCCATAGGCCACTTTAAAGCATTTCTTAGTACCTGAAAAGTAGTTGGCATAGTACCCTGTTTAAAATTTTCCAGCGGAATAATTTGGTTGCCCAGTATGTTGCTACAGGATGGCTTTCAGGTTTGGTTGAATTTTTTGCAGGCTGCCAGCTTCATTCTCTCTGTAGGCCCCAGACCTTTCATCTCTGAAACTTTACTTTTGTGGTCAAAGTACTTTTTCCTTTGAGATAGATGTGACTTCCAATGAGTGCAGTAATGCTTTCTTTTGTACCATGACCCAGTTCAGAGTATAAATATCAGTCCTACCTCAGAAGGAACTTGAAACAAAGACTTGTGTTTTAGGGCATCATATAAGTATGATGCATTTATGTCAAGTGCTTCAGGCTTTTATGTGATCAGTATTCAAACCTTCCGTAATTCTGCCGTGTAGCCCTCAGTGCATGCCAGTTAGAGCAGGGACAGATTTTGCTGGTCCCATCTCTGATCTCTGTTCTTTCTCATTGGCTATTTCCTCCTAAAACCCAGTACGATTTAATTTTTTTCAGTTTAAGTCCTTTTAATTTTTTAACTTTGGAGAAATGGTTAATAAGTCTAACCCCCTTCTCCCCTTCTCTAGTACTTAACATTTCTCTGCATGCTGGTGTGGCTTCCAGTTTCTATTACCTGTGACTCTTTGACTCTCTATGGCTTCTGTAGTCCTCTGCAGTCACACAGATGCACGCAGCAGGACCAATGTATTGGATGAAGGACATTCCCCCCAGGAGAGCTTTCAACCAATAGCTGGTGGGAGTTAGTGGATAAATATCTTCAAGTAATACAAAGGTCTTCTTTGTTTGGTATAGTTCTTCATCTCAGCTTTGCTCTGTGTGTCTCTAAACTGCTTCTATCTACTCAACAAATTTCTCAGTTTTATAGGACTTCTCTTTCTCTCCCATAAATATATACTGTATAAATATGCAGAGGATCCTGCATAGTCCTAGCATTGACTTCATCCTGGATTCTACATGACTATTAGATTCTAGTGCCCTTTACATTCTAACTGGCTAACTGGATCTGTGAGGGTGTCCTAATTACAGATTTTCAAGATAATTCAATGTAATCAACTTAGCCTATGAATTAATTCATTGGGGTACAGATCCACTCAGGGCCAGTCATCTAGGGACCTGGGAGTTGTGGTCCAGTTTAATCATGGCAAATGGATCCTCTTGCTTTCAGGGAGATTGAGGAAGTGATATTCTTAGAAGCCATTTGGATCTAGAAGCAATAATTGTAATAATAATTATAATATCTAATATACCCATAAAGAAATAGTCTTCCATGAGATAAAGTATTTTAGGGAACTCTTAGGCTTTCCCCAGCCAGTGTCTGGATGCTACTTAAAAGGTTGAATCATCAGGTTTAAGCATCTATGTATATATGGTATGAATTTTGGTCCAAGATGTACAAGAAATAACACATTTCTTTATTATTCTCTAAGACCCCTCTTCAGCAAACAGACACATGGCCTGCTGAAATCATAAAAAATTTTAACCTCTTTTATTTCTACTAACCCCCTAATGATCCTAGATTCACGTTAACATCCCACCAAGGAGATATTTATTCTTATTCTATGGTCTTTCCTTAGTTCAAGGCTTTCTGCTGTTTCCATGCTGTCCTTGAGGCACAGAAATCTATTTCCAAGCCTGAGAATCCCACTGGCTAATATCTCATCTCCTTAGACATGCAGAAACCCATTTCTTTTTAGAATATGCCTTCTATATAGAATATATCTGGGGTTAAAACATGCATCCAGGTTTTAGAACTCTAGAACAGACAGAGCTGTTTACCTCCCCAAGTTCAAGGCTCTTCCTCACACTCACGCAGAAAGTTCTTCCATACCTCCTCTGTGCCTTTCTGCAAACTACGTTGTAGGCAATAGGCTTAGGCTTTTATAAAAACCAAACCAGGTAGTCTTGGAGTCTTTCCATCTGCTTAACAGAGAGAGTTGTGTGAGATAATCACTTTGGGCACAAAATTTAAGAGGACATTGAAAATCTCAATAATCAAGATGAATAGATTGGTGTCTAATTCATCGTTTGATCTTTCCAGTGTACATGGTAGAGGCTCTTGCACATAAAAGAAATGTATAAGAGATTGGTTCAAGATGGTGGAGTAGAAGGACGTGCTCTCACTCCCTCTTGTGAGAGCACTGGAATCACAACTAACTGCTGAACGATCATCGACAGGAAGACAGTGGAACTCACCAGAAAACATACCCCACATCCAAAGACAAAGGAGAAGCCACAGGGAGATGATAGGAGGGGCGCAATCACAATAAAATCAAATCCCATAACTGCTGGGTGGGTGACTCACAAACTGGAGAACACTTATACCACAGAAATCCACCCACTGGAGTGAAGGTTCTGAGCCCCACGTAAGGGTCCCAACCTGGGGGTCTGGCAACAGGAGGAGGAATTCCTAGAGAATCAGACTGAAGCCTAGTGGGATTTGATTGCAGGACTTCGACAGGACTGGGGAAAACAGAGACTCCACTCTTGGAGGGCACACACAAAGTAGTGTGTGCACCAGCACCCAGGGGAAGGAGCAGTGACCCCGTAGGAGACTGAACCAGATCTACCTGCTAGTGTTGGAAGGTCTCCTGCAGAGGCGGGGTGGCTGTGGCTCACCATGAGGACAAGGACACTGGCAGCAGAAGTTCTGGGAAGTGGTCCTTGGTATGAGCCCTCCCAGAGTCTGCCATTAGCCCCACCAAAGAGCCTGGGTAGGCTCCAGTGTTGGGTCGCCTCAGGCCAAACAACCAACATGAAGGAAACCCAGCCCCACCCATCAGCAGGCAAGTGGATTAAAGTTTTACTGAGCTCTGCCCACCATACCAAAACCCAGCTCTACCCACCACCAGTCCCTTGCATCAGGAAACTTGCACAAGCCTCTTAGATAGCCTCATCCACCAGAGGGCAGACAGCAGAAGCAAGAAGAACTACAGTCCTGCAGCCTGTGGAACAAAAAACACATTCATAGAAAGACAAGATGAAAAGGCAGAGGGCTATGTATCAGATGTAGGAACAAGATAAAACCCCAGAAAAACAACTAAATGAAGTGGAGATAGGCAACCTTCCAGAAAAAGAATTCAGAATAATAATAGTGAAGATGATCCAGGACCTTGGAAAAAGGATGGAGGCAAAGATAGAGAACATGCAAAAAAATGTTTAACAAAGACCTAGAAGAATTAAAGAACAAACACCTAGAAGAATTAAAGAACAAACAGAGATGAACAATACAATAACTGAAATGAAAAGTACACTAGAAGGAATCAATAGCAGAATAACTGAGGCAGAAGAACGGATAAGTGACCTGGAAGACAGAATGGTGGAATTCACTGCTGTGGAACAAAATAAAAAAGAATGAAAAGAAATGAAGACAGCCTAAAAGACCTCTGGGACAACATGAAATGCAACAAAATTTGCATTATAGGGGTCCCAGAAGGAGAAAAGAGAGAGAAAGGACCCAAGAAAATATTTGAAGAAATTACAGTCGAAAACTTCCTTACCATGGGAAAGGAAATAGCCACCCAAGTCAACGAAGCATGGAGAGTCTCAGGATAAACCCAAGGAGAAACACGTTGAGACATATAGTAATCAAATTCACAATAATTAAGGACAAAGAAAAATTATTGAAAGCCACAAGGGAAACATGAGAAATAACATACAAGGGAACTCCCATAAGGTTAACAGCTGATTTCTCAGCATAAACTCTGCAAGCCAGAAGGGAGTGGCATGACATATTTAAAGTGATGAAAGGGAAGAACCTACCACCAAGATTACTCTACCTGGCAAGGAGCTCATTCAGATTTGATGGAGAAATCAAAGGCTTTACAGACAAGCAAAAGCTAAGAGAATTCAGCACCACCAAACCAGCTCTACAACAAATGCTAAAGGAACTTCTCTAAGTGGGAAACACAAGAGAAGAAAAGGACCTACAAAACCAAACCCATAACAATTAAGAAAATGGTCATAGGAATGTACATGTTGATAATTACCTTAAATGTGAATGGATTAAATGCTCCAACCAAAAGACACAGTCTCACTGAATGGATACAAAAACAAGACCCATATATACGCTGTCTACAAGAGACCCACTTCAGACCTAGGGACACATACAGACTGAAAATGAGGGCATGGAAAAATATATTCCATGCAAAGGGAAATCAAAAGAAAGCTAGAGTAGCAATACTCATTCACATAAAATAGACTTTAAAGAATGTTACAAGAGACAAGGAAGGACACTACATAATGATCAAGGGATCAATCCAGGAAGAAGATATAACAATTATAAACATACATGCACCCAACATAGGAGCAACTCAATACATAAGGCAACCGCTAACAGTTATAAAGTAGGAAATCAACAGTAACACAGTAAGAGTGGGGGACTTTAAACACCTCACTTACACCAATGGACAGATAATCCAAACAGAAAATTAATAAGGAAACACAAACTTTAAATGACACAGTAGACCAGATAGATTTAATTGATATTTATAGGACATTCCATCCAAAAACAGCAGATTACACTTTCTTCTCAAGTGTGCATGGAACATTCTCCAGGATAGATCACATCTAGGATCACAAATCAAGCCTCAGTAAATTTAAGAAAATTGAAATCACGTCAGGCATCTTTTCTGACCACAACGCTATGAGATTAGAAATCAATTACAGGGGAAAAAATGTAAAAAACACAAACACATGGAGGCTAAACAATACGTTACTAAATAACCAAGAGATCACTGAAGAAATCAAAGAGGAAATCAAAAGATACCTAGAGACAAATGACAATGAAAACACGATGACCCAAAACCTATGGGATGCAGCAAAAGCAGTTCTAAGAGGGAAGTTTATAGCAATACAAGCATACCTCAAGAAACAAGGAAAATCTCAAATAAACAATCTATCCTTACACCTAAAGGAACTAGAGAAAGAGGAAAAGCCAAACCCCAAAGTTAGTAGAAGGAAAGAAATAAAGATCAGAGCAAAAATAAATGAAATAGAACAAAAAAACAATAGCAAAGATCAGTAAAACTAAAACCTGGTTCTTTGAGAGGATAAACAAAATTGATAAACCATTAGCCAGACTCATCAAGAAAAAGAGCGAGAGGACACAAATCAATAAAATTAGAAATGGAAAAGGAGAAGTTACAACAGACACTGCAGAAATACAAAGCATCATAAGAGACTACTACAGGTAACTCTATGCCAGTAAGATGGACAACCTAGAAGAAATGGACAAATTCTTAGAAAGTATAACCTTCCAACAGTGAACCAGGAAGAAATAGAAAATATGAACAGACCAATCACAAGTAATGAAATTGAAACTGTGATAAAAAATCTTACAACAAACAAAAGTCCAGGACCAGATGGCTTCACAGGCGAATTCTATCAAACATTTAGAGAAGAGCTAACATCCATCCTTCGCAAACTCTTCCAAAAAATTGCAGAGGAAGGAACACTCCCAAACTCATTCTATGAGGCCACCATCACCCTGATAGCAAAGCCAAACAAAGATACTACAAAAAAAGAAAATTACAGACCAATATCACTGCTGAATATAGATGCAAAAATCCTCAACAAAATACTAGCAAACAGAGTCCAAAAACACTTTAAAAGGATCATACACCATCATCAAGTGGGATTTATCCCAGAGATGCAAGGATTCTTCAATATATGCAGATCAATGAATGTGATACACCATATTAACAAACTGAAGAATAAAAACCATATGATCATCTCAGTAGATGCAGAAAAAGCTTTTGACAAAATTCAACACCGATTTATGATAAAAACTCTCCAGAAAGTGGGCATAGAGGGAACCTACCTCAACAATAAAGGCCATATGTGAGAAACCCACAGCAAACATCACTCTCAATGGTGAAAAACTGAAAACATTTCCTCTAAGATCAGGAACAAGACAAGGATGTCCATTCTCACCACTATTATTCAACATAGTTTTGGAAGTCCTAGCCACGGCAGAGAAGAAAAATAAATAAAAGGAATCCAAATCGGAAAAGAAAAATTAAAGCTGTCACTGTTTGCAGATGACATGATACTATACACAGAGAATCTTAAAGATGCCACCAGAAAAGTACTAGAACTAATCAGTGAATTTGGTAAAATTGCAGGATACAAAATTAATGCACAGAAATCTCTGGCAATCCTATACACTAACAACGAAAGATCAGAAGGAGAAATTAAGGAAACAATCCCATTCACCACTGCAACAAAAAGAATAAAATATCGAGGAATAAACCTACCTAGGAGGTAAAAGACCTGTACGCAGAAAATTATAAGACACCAATGAAAGAAATCCAAGATGACACAAACAGATGGAGAGATATACCATGTTCTTGGATTGGAAGAACCAATATTGTGAAAATGACTGTACTACACAAAGCAATCTACAGATTCAATGCAATCCCTATCAAATTACCAATGGCATTTTTTACAAAACTAGAACAAAAAATCATAAAATTTGTATGGAGACACAAAAGACCCCGAATAGCCAAAGCAATCTTGATCAAGAAAAATGGAGCTGGAGGAATCAGACTCCTTGACTTCAGACTATACTACAAAGGTACAGTAATTGAGACAATGTGGTACTGGCACAGAAACAGAAGTATAGATCAATGGAATAGGATAGAAAGCCCAAAGATAAACCCATGCACCTGTGGTCAACTAATCTATGACAAAGGAGGCAAGCTATACAATGGAGAAAAAACAGCCTCTTCAATAAGTGGTGCTGGGAAAACTGGACAGCTTCATGTAAAAGAATGAAATTAGAACACTCCCTAACACCATACACAAAAATAAATTCAAAATGGATTAAAGACCTAAATGTAAGACTGGACACTGTAAAACTCTTAGAGGAAAACATAGGAAGAACACTCTTTAGCATAAATCAGAGCAAGATTCTTTTTGACCCACCTCCTAGAGTAATGGAAATAAAAAGAAAAATAAACAAATGAGACCTAATGAAACTTAAAATCTTTTGCAAAGCAAAGGAAGCTACAAACAAGATGAAAAGACAACCCTCAGAATGGGAGAAAATACTTGCAAACAAATCAACAGACAAAGGATTAATCTCCAAAATATATAAACAGCTCATGCAGCTCAATATTAAAAAAATAAACAACCCAATCAATAAATGGGCAGGAGGCCTAAACAGACATTTCTCCAAAGAAGACATACAGATGGCTAAGAAGCACATGAAAAACTGCTCAGCACCACTAATTATTAGAGAAATACAAATCAAAACTACATTGAGGTATCACCTCACACCAGTTAGAATGGGCATCGTCAGAAAGTCTACAAACAACAGATGCTGGAGAGGGTGTGGAGAAAATGGAACCCTCTTGCACTGTTGGTGGGAATGTAAATTGATACAGCCACTATGGAGAACAATATGGAGGTTCCTTAAAACACTAAGAATAGAATTACCATATGACCCAGCAATCCCACTAGTGGGCATATACCCAGAGAAAACCATAATTCAAAAAGACACATGCACCCCACTGTTCATTGCAGCACTAGTTACAATAGCCAGGTCATGGAAGCAACCTAAATGCCCATAGACAGACAAATGGATAAAGAAGATGTGACACATATATACAATAGAATATTGCTCAGCCATAAAAAGGAACGAAACTGGGTCATTTGTTGAGACATGGATGGATCTAGAAACTGTCATACCTAGTGAAGTAAGTCAGAAAGAGAAAAACAAATATCGTATATTAACAAATATATGTGGAACCTAGAAAAATTGTACAGATGAACTGGTTTGCAGGGCAGAAATAGAGATGTAGAGGACAAATATATGGACACCAAGGGGGGGAAACTAAGGTGGGGGTGTGGTGGGGACATGATGAATTGGCAGATTGAGATTGACATGTATACACTAATATGTATAAAATAGATAACTAATAACCTGCTGTATACAAAAATAAATAAAATTCAAAAAAATAATAATGTGATTTAAAAAAATAAAAATTAATGCAAAATTGCATGGTGAACAGAGCATTAAAATTTTAAATAAAGACAGGATCATTATTGCTGATTTTTTTCTTTTGACGTTGGTTCCAATATGGCTCAGTTGGCCACATACTATCCCTAAACACTGAACATGCTATTTATTTACACAGCGGAGAAAGGAAAGAAGAAACCACCTATGTTAACTCTCAAGATATTATCCAACAAAATATGGATGAGATGCTTTTTGGAGAATAATCTATCAAGAATAGCAGCCTGAACTCACATTTAGAACCTAATTCTCTTAAAATTCCTTATTAGAATGAATCACCTGCTAAAATATCTGATACTAACAATTGAAGGTTAGTGAGAAGGCTGAGACTTCCCATTCTTTGGAAGAGACTATTGATAGATGTTTTTCTCCATGATGCCACAGGTGGACTGAGAGCATGGTGGCTTACAGCTGGACTCACTGTACCCTTGGAGCCTAGAAAGAAGTCCACAGTTCCCAGCTCTGTGGTAGAAGGTGGAGAGTAGTAAGTGACTCATGTACTTTTTTGCTGAACAGTGAGGGGAGATTCGCCTCATGCATCTCTTGGATATCCCAGATTGTCTTCGTACTGACTAGCAGCCCTTGTGATAAGCTACCATATGAGCTAAGAGTGTCCGCTTACAAAAAGTTCCCCTTCTTCTCAAGCCACAACAAAATTGCCCCAGCTTTCCCAATTATTTGGCATCGCTTCCTAGACAAGTCATCAAACTAATAAATAAACATTCAAAGAAAATCTTCCCTGTCTTACTCCCCATGAGAATGACTGAGTTTCCAGTTTCTAAAAACAATTTAGTGCTGTTTACTTACTCTGCATCTTTTTTTCTGAAATTAGTTTTCATTTTCTTATCAGTGAAGAACTGAAGGTAGCTAAAATAACCTAGTACCTTGCTATTCAAAATGTAGTTATGAGGCCAGGGAAATCAGTATTAACTATTAGAAATGCAAAAATCTCAGACCCGTTCCCATTCCTAGCGAACCACAATTTGCATGTAACAAGAGACCCAGGTGATCTGTATGCATATCAAAGTCTGAAAAATGCTGATGCCATACAGAACGTTTTTTTTTTTCTCCCTCCAGTTTATATTTATCTTGTTCTACCCTCTCTGGTGTGTGCTTTGATGCCCAATTGTTGCTTTCCATTTCTTATAATTTACTCTGTCTTTTCCTTGATTTTGTTCTAAGTAGAATATTTTAAAAAATAGATTTTCAGCATTTAAGTCCTATAGAATACTATCTCCCCACTCCATTATACTCTGCAAAACGCTTTTTAGATAATAGGACTAAATCTGAGCCATTTGTGAAACTGGTTGCTCTGGAATATGCAGACTCATCGTGGAATCATGAATTTTTCTGTGGATGTTGTGACGTGGGATGTTTTTTCCTTACCCCTGGGGAAAGTTACATTGTACATGGGGCACAAGCTGGTGAGAATCCTACACTGGGTAGAAGCAATGATGTACTGAAACCAGATAATACTGGCTCAAGAGAGCCAAATGTATGCATCTTATTTCAGTGCTGCATTCACTGACACCATTATGATAGCTTGAAATTCCACTTAGTGGAAGTATACAATTTATACCACAGAAATTGGCAAATGCTACATATCAAGGCTCTTTTTTTTTTTTTTGTATATATTTCTGGAGTATAAACATTCCAAGTTGTCCTAAAAATTAGTAAACATTTCCCCTGAAACATCAGTTTAGGCAATTATCATTATTTTGTTTCCTTTATAATATTACCTGGAGTTAATCTCAAAAGGTAAGGAAAGATTACAAAATTATAATCTCAAACAATAGTACATGGTAGATAAATAGATGGTAAAAGAAAAAAATAAGTCTTAGGCATGATAAGTAGATTGCCGAAGAAACTATAATTAGTCAACGGTAAAATGAGTATTTGCGTATTTATTTCTGTAAAGCTCTTGCTGTTTTTGACATAAGTCAAGATATGATTGAGACACGCCCATTAGGACTTTGATGTTTGTAGGTAGATTGCCAACCTGTTTATACCTTGGAAAAATATTTATCAGAATAAGTTACTCAACAATAAAAGTAAAATAAGAGCTAACACTTAAAGAGTAATTACTATGAGCCAGGCATTATTTTAAACATGTCATAAGTATTAATTCATTTAATCCTCATGAAAACCCAAGAATGGTGAATAACACAGTTTACAAATGAGGTTAAGAAAACTTGACCAAGACCCAACAAACAGTACATGGTTGGTTTGGGATTGGAACCCAGGTCATCACGTGTTACTGCCTTTACAAACAGATCCTTGGGTGGAGAGGCCACAGGGCCTGTCTCCACCATGTGATAATCAAGTTGGTCACACATTTCAGGTAAAGGAGGTTTCAGAGATGGCTTCTCTTCATAAACCTTGGGTAGTTATGACTTGTAAAATGTATATTTTCTTATAGATATGTTATTGTCTGTTAGACTTCTTCATCTTTTTTTCCTTTTTCAAAAACCAAGAGCTCTCCCAACATATAGCTTGAATATTCCCTTGTCCAGTTTAATGACATACAAAAGAGTCTTCTTAAGAATTTTCTGATTCTGAAATTAAAAACTTGCCCATTATTTACATAATTACTATTAATAATTTTCAAATCTAAATTTTAATTGTATAGAGTAAATCCACTCCACTTTTTTTTCAGCCATGCCTTCATCCACTAAAACATTTGTCTTGAGAAATATAGACACTTCAGTATCAGGCTGTATGTAGCCAGAAATGTATTTGATAAAACAAAGGCAATAGACATAGATTATCCTGCAAGAAAACATTCCATTAACTGTAGATAGCTGACCTTCATTGCGTACAGAATGATTTATAATGTAGGCTGTTTTTGCAAAAGAAATTCTAAGAGAGGCAACAGTTGTCTAGATCTTGGCAGTGATTTTTGAGTCATTTTATAATTGAGCATTAGATTTATGAAGTCAATAACGTCAACAGTGTATTCTGATTTTATCTTAATTGGATGCAATTAGACCTAGGTGTGCTTTTCATAAAATTAAAGATCTGAAGCACAGCAATATCAAAGACGCCAATGTTCTTTTGCTTTGCTAGATGAAACAAATTGAGCTTTTATATGCTATTGGGATTCCTACATATTTATGGAGATAAATGCTAGGAAGTAGTTCATATTCTCCTTGATTTTCCCCTCAGGATTTATCTCTCTCTCTCTCTCAATCTCTCTCTCTATATATAAATAGATATATATATTTCCTGAGAATTCAGTTTTCATTCAATCATTCATTTAACAAATATAATTTGAGGCCCACTAAATGCCAGGCACCAGTCTATTCTCTAGTGATACTCTGGTGAACACTCATGGACTCTCTTGACATTTGGGGAAGACTGAAAATAAAAATGTAGATTAATATAGTTAATATAATATAGAGTATATTCTATATGGTTTCTTTATATGTACTATATACACACTGTATATGAGCATATTAAATATATATGTGTGTTTATATATGTATAATGTAAACAAAAGTAAACAAAGTAAAAAAAACAGTAGTTCTGTTTTGTTTACTTTTTTCCTATAGGCCCCAAGACTGTGTGTTGAAATCATATGATGTATTGGGTTGGCCAAAAAGTTTGCTCGGTACTAGGTAAAAATAAAAGACACATTTTTCATTTTCACGAAGAACTTTATTGAATAATGTATTCACCAACCAAATGAACTTTTTGGCCAACCCAGTAGATTTGGCCTCAAGAGGAGGTGAATGCTCTGTAGCTAGCTTGGAGCTACATACTTCAACTCAGCATTGATACAGCAGCTGGTTGTGGAAATTTGACTCCTATCCTAGCATTCTTCCCTGTGTGTTGAGGATGCTCAGAAACTTTACGGAGGTGGTGAGATGCAGGCAAGGGCTTACCTCCCATCCACAGGCTCTCACTCGCAGCTTCCAAATGTGACGTATGTTTCACCATGTGCATCACCAGGTGCTGACCCTGTTGAATTTCATGTTTTTCCTCTTTCAGACTGTGTCAACTAAATCAGCAAATTACTGTTAAAGGGAGAAGTTTTTCAATAATATTTATGTGTGTGTTGAAATTTTAATTGAATAGACTTCCATTAAAATAATATACTAGTTTTAAATAAAGATATCATAGCTTATCATTATTTATAAAAAAGTGTCAAATGCATTCTTATTTGTATTTATACAGTAACATAAAAATGATGAAATATATTAATTTCTAATTTTAGTGGAAAATTAAATCTCTTAACATATAATCATTTATTTAATAAAATTATGCATCTCATTGTTTTAATAAATAATTTTTACTAATAATAACTTTAATAAATAATAAATTACATAGCTATAATTCATTTATTTTTATTTTAACATTATGATTTACTTACCATACAATATGCATCAGTTTAAAAATTGTTTTATTGAAGTATAGTTGATTTTCAGTTTTACAGTAAAGTGATTGTTACACATATACATATATGTCTATTCTTTTGCAGATTCTTTTCCATTATAGGTTATCACAAGATACTGAATATAGTTCCCTGTGCTACAGCATCAGCTTTTTTTTTTAGTATGTAACTACAGAGGTACTTTTAAAGTATTAAATTAGGGAAGATAGGTTTGTCTCTAAGTTTTTCTCGACTTTCTTTTGTCTCCTCAAAGTTTAAAATACAAAGAACCTTTTTATGCATCATTGTCAGACGTAGAACTATTATCATCATTAGCAATTATTTAAGACAATCTTCAGATCCCACTCTTTTCAATTTGTAATACATTCTCCACATACCCTCCAAATCACCACCCTTAAGAAAATCTTCTGTAGCTCTGTCTGCCTCAGAAATGTGTGGCTCCTTCCTCAGAGCCACTTATGCTAACCAAACTATTAGCACCTGCTGAACCGCCTCTCCATCAGCCATCAATCATCAGCAATCAGGCAGCTACTTGATAATTAGCTGAGAGAGGGAAAAACACTTCAAAGAACTAAAAATATTTTCCACAGTGACTTTGTGCATAAAATAATTATTTTCCCTCTATTAATCCACTTGCGTGTCTCTGTGCAGTAGGAAAACTTATAAATGCAGTGCACACACGTCAATATAATTCAATGTAGGATATGCTTGTTTACCCACGGTTACCAGGAAAGTGATGTATGACAGATACAGACAATTCTAAGGCATTATATGTGTAATTTAATTTTTTTCATTTTATACATATTGCCTTCATCACCTTTGTTATAAAAAGAGTTTAAAAAACAAATGAAAGATCCATAGGCAGAAAATCGTGAGCTATTTTGGGCCTAGTGCCAAGCACTGCACTACTCACTGAATACTCACAAATATCCTATGTGTATGGTACTATTTTTATCTCCACTTTACAGAGGGAATCTGAGAGACAGATTAAATGACTTGCCCAACATCATACAGCTGATAAGTGGCATGGCTGGCATTCCATCTCAAACAGTTTGGCTCCAGATTCCATATCCTTGACCACAGGGGACAGGTGAGATCCAAAAATACATTCAGTGATAGACCCACACAGGCAAATCAATGGGAAACACAATGTGCTTATTGTTTTACTGAGTTATCCACCTAATTATAAGCCTTATACATATTTTCACTAAGCAACATATATGGAGATGACTTCTAACAATAAAATACTAATAACATATAAATAGAACCATACAGTATGTACTTGTCTTTGGCTTCTTTCACTCAGCATAATTATTTCAAGATTCATCCATGTTGTTGGATATATTAATAGTTCATTTCTTTGTATGCTAGGTAGTACTTCATTGCATGGATAGACTAATAATTTATTTATCCACATCTGTTGATGGATATTTGAATTGTTTCCAATTTTGGATTATGACAAATGAAGCTGCTATGAACATTCAAAAAAATACTAATAACAATAAGGGTAATACTAAACGTAATAGTAGATAATAATTATTGTGTTACTCTGCACAAAGCTATACAGCTTTTTACATGTTTAATCTCCCATGATAGGTTATAGACCCAATTCAGAGTCCATGGCTATATTCTTAACTACTGCTCATTACTTATAGGAATGGACAAACTCATTGCTTTTAAGTCATCAGTTTTCAAAACTTGCCAAAAGCTAGGTAAAACATTTCCAGCATGACTAGTGAAAATGTTATTTCACAATCTTTCTTTTTTGCTGGGGTCTATTTTTCTAATATGTTTCTAATTTGAGAATTTGCCCCCCTCTGAAAAGTATCTTTACAGAGTACCAAAATGTAGAGAAATTTTTGCTATAAAATTCTTTATACTTGATTTTTGTCCACACTTCACTAGCAATTTTAATTGCTATCTATATTTATGCACATACCAATATATCAACTCTGCATTTGACAACTGTAGAATGCATTGCATCTATGGGATGAGAATATAGAAGTTTGTGTGAGTTGTGAATTAGAAAAAGATATAATGAAAATATATACACTTCACTTCATTAGTTTCCATGACATTAGAAAAGTCCAGCATGTGTTTTAAATATCTACCCTAAGGTTTTAATAAACTTAACTTGCCCAGCAGCTGTGTAGGCATGTCCAGTGTGGCTATTTGTTTCTACAACACAATATCTTTTACATAGAGATGCAAATGAAAGAGAGCAGAAGCTTGGAAAATATATAGGTGTATTTCATATGCATATTTCATGAATTATTTTCTACTTTCCTGCAGTTATAGCTTAATTGAGTAATCATTCTACTCTTGGTAAGTAAACACACTTTTTCTCATATTCTTTTGTGACCAGTAATTATTATTTTATTTATAAGTAAACATGAATATGCTAAGACAAATAAAATATTGGGATCAGAGAAAGAAATGATGAGGAATAAATCATGCCATATCATACTGATACTTTTCATTTTTTGAATCACCACTTATTTTTAGAAGAGACTTCGAAAATAAGAGGTCTTTAAATATTTAGGCTTGTAAGTCTTTTTGAGTAGAAACCATTTCCGAAAGTAGAACTTTAAAAGGGAAAAGATTGATTATTTCTTGTTTTGTTTTCTGAGATAGGAATCAATTTTTTTTATCCTTAAATATATGTCTGTAATTATACTGAGCCAGATGCCAGTTCTCTTTTCTGATGGATTTACATGCAGGGAAGATGCAAAGTAAAATCTTAAAACAGAGCTTAAGGAAGAAAGGTGAAAAGAAAGAGAAAAGTAGAAAAGAAAGGCAGGAAGGGAAGAGATACTCTGAAGTCTTACAAGGAAAACACACCACATTCGTATGTATGTATCTATCCACAAAGTATGCATATTTTGTAGCAACAAAAGCAAGGGGAAAAAAAGCTCCTTGTATGCTTTAAAAATGGTAACATGGTGCATAAAACTTAATTCCATAACTACCAAAACCCTACCAAATTTGTTATAAAGCTAGCTCAAACAGAGTTCCAAGAAGGTTAAGAAGGGAAGTAAAAAGAAAAATGAGAAAGTAACAGAAAACCAGAGGAAGTACAACCAACAGACATACAGACAGTGAGAGCAAAAGGACCACTAAGATTGGGGTAGAAATAAAGAGATACAGATATTATGAGATAGATAACCTTGTGGAAACAGGGAGGAGTAAAATGTTAACATTGAAAGCAGGTATGCATCTCTTACTAAATGTCTGATATTTCATGATATATTCACCTGACCATCATTTTTCACATGTAATAATCATAATAGGCTTGATACCAACTATTTTAATGGGTTATTGTGAGACCTAAGTGGTATACTGATGTGAAAGTGCCCAGGACAGAGAATATTTTAAAGATATATTATAAAATTATTTTATGTTAAAAAAAAAAAAGATTGTTTGGGCTTCCCTGGTGGCGCAGTGGTTGAGGGTCTGCCTGCCGATGCAGGGGACACGGGTTCGTGCCCTGGTCTGGGAGGATCCCACGTGCCATGGAGTGGCTGGGCCCATGAGCCATGGCCGCTGGGCCTGCACATCCGGAGCCTGTGCTCTGCAGTGGGAGAGGCCACAGCAGTGAGAGGCCCGCATACTGCAAAAAAAAGAAAAAATTATTTTATGTTACTGATTAATGGAAATGGAAAAAATAATAACTAAAGCCATATTTAGAGGAAAGATCAGAAAGAAGAAAAATAAAAGATGAAGACATTAAAAAAATCAAAGAATTAGATATATGTATAAAGAAAAGGAAACACAAAGTTAATTTTAACTCAAGGGATACATTCTTCAAATCACAGAAAATCATCATCATTTCACTTTATGCATGTTATCACAGAAAGTACAAATCATCCTGACTGAATTTTGGAAATACATATCTTAATGTTTGTTAAATCACTGAAAGGCCAAGATCAAAGTCATTTTCACTTTACTCCCTTTAGTGAAAGGAAATAGAGTCCCTCAGCTAAAAGAAAAAGTCAGCTTTGCAGGAACTTGCCAGTAAAAGTTTCTGTTCTTACAACTGTGACCAGGAGTAGTCGAACATTCAGAAACTTTTTCTTTTTCTTCTTGTCAGTGAAGAAACACTAGCATTCTCTGCTCTGAGAATTAAAATGTGTAGTGGTTTATGTGTTCCCCAAAAACGAAAATGTTTTCAGGGAGAAGGCTTCAAGCCATTTCCATCAAAGACCTTTAAAGTCATTTTTCATTTGCACAATTATAAATTGAGATCCCATTTTTATTTTTGTCTTACAAATTTGACTAAACTAAGCAGGGAGTTGAACTGACTTCAGCATTCACAAGCTCTTCATTTTAAAAGTTTGAAATTTTAGTCTGTTTGTTAACATCTTTATTGGAGTATAATTGCTTTACAGTGGTGTGTTAGTTTCTGCTTTATAACAAAGTAAATCAGTTAGTCTTTTTTTTCAAATGTTTTATATTTTTTAAATTGATCATTAGTTCAAAAGTAATCTCCAAATTTCAGGTGAAAAACTACTATATAAATGAAAAAATTAAAAATTCTTAAATCGTGTCATGTTCGGAAAAGATGATGAGTAAACTTGCCTTGATGATATCAATTTAAATATCAAATAAATGTGGAAGCTTAGGCATCTTGACCTGCAAAACATTGCATTTAAATAGATGAGTGAACATATAGAACCTAATTAAGAATTGATGGGACTTCCCTGGTGGCTAAGGGAAGTGGCTAAGGCTCCACACTCACAATGCAGGGGGCCAGAGTTTGATCCCTGGTCAGGGAACTAGATCCCACATGCCGCAACTAAAAAGATCCCACATACTGCAGCTAAAAATATCCCACATGCCGTAACTAAGGATTCGGCATGTGGTACCAAAGATCCTGCATGCTTCAACTAAGACCCCCGTGCAGCCAAATAAATAAATAAACAAACAAACAAACATTAAAAAAAAATAATTGATTTCATTAAAGAAAGGTAATATTTTACTTTTTTTTTTTTTTTTTTTTTGAGCCATGGCTCACGGGCCCAGCCGCTCCGCGGCATGTGGGATCTTCCCGGACCGGGGCACGAACCCGTGTCCCCTGCATCGGCAGGCAGACTCTCAACCACTGCGCCACCAGGGAAGCCCAATACTTTACTTTTTATAAAGTATTTTGTTTAGCTATTAAGTTATAAGCTAGAGTTTTGCTTCTATCAGAACATTTTTTCATGTAATATAAAAGTACTTGTTGAAAGGGAAAAGTAAGTATTTACCAGAATCATTCTGACAAATAATGCATGTATTAATTGTCCAAACTGGGGTTTTATCTTGTTCCTTTGGAACATGTTCCTCTGCCACCTCATTTTGTCTATGTTGCTGTTTGTATTTTCATATATGTGGTAAGTTAGTTAATTTTCTCGACCTTGGAGAAGGGGCCTTCTGTAGGAGACTTCCTGTGCATCCCAGCAGTGCACTACCCTCTCATCACCCAAGCTGTGTGCTCTAGGATTTCCCCTAAGAGGGCTGCATGGGTCCTGCTGTTGTGGCAGGCTGACTATGAGGGTGGTCTGGTAGGCTTGGTTGGCCCCTAGTCTGGTTGGCTGCCAGGCCCTGCCTTGTGCAGATGTTGCTGTCTGCTGGTGAGTGGGGCCTGGTCTCTTGGAGGCTGGCTTCAGAACCCCAGGGAGGGCCCAGAACTACTGCTGGCTCAATGGTGGGCGGAGTCAGTTTCCAGAAGACTCTGGGGCTTTTGCTGGCCCACTGGTGGGTGGAGCTGGGTCTTGGCCCTCTGATGGGCAGGGCCATGTCTAAGGGCATGTCTACAGGTGGCTGTAGGCTCAGGGAGTCTTTAGGCAGTTGGTCTGCTGATGGGTGGGGCTTTGTTCCCGCCCAGATAGTTGTTCGGTTTGAGGCCTCCCAGCACAGTCTGTTGGGTAGGGACAAGTCTTGGTGCTAATAAGCAAGAGGGAGGGTCCCATGTAGAAGGAGCTCCCAAATATGGGTGTCACCAGTGACTTTGTCCCCCCTGGTGAGCCACAGCCAATCTTGCCTCTCCTGGAGATTCTCCAAGACTAGTAGGAATGTCTGGCTCAAGCTTCCATGAAATTACTTCTTTTGCCCTGGGTCCCAGTGAGTGTGAGATTTTGTGTGCACTCTTTAAAAGTGAAGTCTCTATTTCCCCCAGTCCTGTGGGGATCCTGCAGTTAATCCCTGCTGGCCTTCAAAGCCAGACACTCTGTGGGCTCCTGTTCCTGGTTCAGGACCCCGGGGCTGGGGAGCCAATGTTCTGGGGACTCAGAACTCTCATTGCTGTGAGAGAACCTCTGCAATATAATTATTCTCCAGTTTGTGGGTTGCCTACCCAGAGGTGTGGGACTTGATTATATCATGAGTTCACCCCTCCTACCTGTCTCATTGTGGTTTCTTCTTTATGTCTTGATCTTTTCTGGTTGGTTCCGGTCTTCTCCATGATGGTTGTTCTGCAAATAGTTGTCATTTTGGTGTGCTCGTGAGAGGAGGTGAGCTCAGGGTCTTTTTATCTGCCATCTTGGCCAGTCCTCTAATTACCCAAACTGAATGACAGGAATAATATGTTTCATTTTTCTATGCAATTTGCATGTTTTTCAAAATGTGTCAGTTGTACTGGGTTTTTGGCAAGATCACCCAATCATTAATTATTTCCTAAAAGGTGCATTTTATTTACATGCACGTTAGCTGCATGTAAACATTCAAAATAACCCACTCTTGTAACTAATATCTGCATAGTGCTTCCCTGGTTTTAAATTGCTTTCACATACGTTATTCATTTGGATATCTCAGCAAACCTATGAGACAGACGTTAATAACCCTTTTTTGTGATAAAACTTTGTATTAGAGTAACTTTAAGGGTCTTTCTCATAGGCTAAATGAGGGGCAAGGATTTACCCTCAGTCATGATTTTAAATCCTATGTGATTTTTGCTATACTATGCTGTTTGATGTAGTGATTTAGATTCTGGCACCATACTGCCTTGTTTAAGATTCTTCCTTCATTTACTAGCTATTAGACATTAAATAAATTAATTAATCCCTGTGGGTCTTAGTTTCCTCATCTGTAACATAGAAATGGTAATAATAATGTATCCCTACAATGCTAGCTCTATATTTGTAGGATCCATTAAAAAACGAGGTCCTGTGTTCAAGAAGCAGGGAAAAAAATGTCATAAGTGTACTAAAATATAATGCTTTCTTTTTAAAGTCTTTCTCTATTGACTTGTCATGATGGTTCTTTGTTTCCCATTTATTACCTTTGTAGGAAAAGAAATATTAAAATTGTAAATTATTAGCACAAATTATACAATTCATCTTTATATTATGCAATGCCAGTTTTAAATACAAACATAAGAACATTTAACCTGTATATGGAATCATTGATATTACACAATTCTTATTTCATAGCTCATATATGTATATGTATTTTGCTCTTACCTGAAGAGTGGGAGCACTGAACAAACTAACTCACTTGTTTTTATTTTATTATACTTTTTGATTGGTACGTATTCTACAAACAGTCTCTAGCTATAGCTTATAGCTTGCAGGAAGGAAAAAGGGAAATTGTTTTGCCCTATCTTTCTCTTTCTTTCTATATCATTCTTTTAGCATAAATGGTTAAATATAGGAAGTGACATGAGTAAGAAAGGATATGATAGGGTTCCTTCGTTGTTTGCATTTCTTAAAATGCCATTGCCTTCTTTCTGAGTTCAAAGTAAGTTTGATTTGAAGAGATTGAATGGCCTCTTGGAGCTATCAGCACCTCTGCTCACTCAGTGATAGATGCAACATGCTCAAACTTGTCTTCCGTTGAGTCTCCCTGAGCTCCCATGCCCTTGTGGGTCCACTGGAATTTTATACTCTTGGGGCATTGTAAATGGTGTATGCAAATAAGGCAGCAAGGAACAGGGCATGCATATTGCATGTAGCCCCTCAGCTCTTGTGCATATTTCATTGTCCCATCAGACTTCATTTAAAAACACATGTTCATTGATACAATTATTTAGAATATCAAAACGGTGACTGCAGATCATTACACCAAGTACAGGCCCTTCTGAACATGATGCTCTGTGCAACTTCACAGGTCATACATCCCTGAAGCTGGCCCTGTTGTCCTTGAAGGGTTGTTGGAAGGACTTAATGAGTTAATAAATGTAGATTATCTGGAAGAGTTCTTCAATCTTAGCCAACACTTACTCAATGTTAACCTACTATTATTAAGAGGTAATTGTTAAACAGAGGTAAGCTATCACTCTATTATATTAAGTATACCTGAATAAAGTTAATAAATTTGTATTACCTGGAGGACTTCAGTTGAGATGACTGAGCCCAGATTGCACATACAATAAAAATAACAAGTCTGTGTAAAAGGTACAGGAGCCACTGAATCAGAAATCCATTCAGGGTTCAACTGCACATTTTTGGTAACACTACAAGAGCAGCAGAGCCTCTCTTTTATGAAAACATTCTAGATTATCGTAAATGAGTCTAGCATGGGGGTTGGAAGCACATGCTTAAGAGTCAGACAAATCTGTATCCTTAACCTGAATAATCTTGATTATATCCTGTGTAATCTTGGATCTAGGTTTCATCGGTTGTACAATGCTAATAATAAACATACCGATGATTTGTTTTGAGAATTAAATCAGGTAATACGTGTGATGACAAACTGAAAATATAATGAAGAAATCCCAGTTCAGGCATACAAAAATGGAGCTGGGTGGCCATTGAGGATCTGGTTTCAGATATGTCTCTGTACCACCAAGAGTTTGAATTTTCTTTGAACTATATCAGACCCAAGGACACGACCAGTCATATTCAGAACAGCACCTGCCAGCAGCAGCTTTATGGTCTCAAGGTCTCTCCTTGTAACTATGCAGCCATTTCAGACACCAACCAATACTTGCTTAAGCACTCTTACTTCTTGCCAGCTCCAATTATAATTCTTGATAAACAACTCACGTAGCTCACTGTAACCTTGTGGTTTTGCCTTTATAAGCCTCTTTGTAGTCTGGTGGAATACAGTTCTAGCGCTTCTTCAATCTCTTCCTCCTGGGCTGCAGTCCTAATAAACCCCAAATAAATGCCTCTTTATTTCAGTCAGGTTTCTCAAATTTTGGTTAACACATGTAAACCATTTATTTAGTTACTCAAATGTGGTCATCATCATTATCATCATCATTGTATTTAAAATCTGATAATTTAATTAGCATCTACACATAAAAGGCATTGTATTGAGAGAAGGGAGAGGGCAATTAAAAATAAACAGTCAGAATTATAAATTTGTAATTTATTTCTATCTCTATTTGGTTCAAAAAATTTGGTTCAAAAAATAGAGAGACAAGGAAAAATGCAGCTATATTGTTTCCCAAATTCCTAAGCCTGGCACATTCTCTTTCTCAGCGGGGCTCCCGTGCCCATACTGTGCTGGCTTTGTCACTGAGCACAGCCAATTCAGTGCCATTGTAATGCAAAGTTTTATCCTGCTCTAAAGACTTCAGGAATGAGCAATAAAGGTAATCCTGTACCAGAGATTATATCAAGTTCTAGGAAAAGAACTTAAAATATAAAAACTTTGAACTTACATATCTCTTTTGGAATATATATCATCTAATGTAAATTCATTGATAATATTTCATCTTTTCTCCAAAAGAGAGAGGAAGCAACATTAAAGTATTCCAATTATTTGATTTATTTTTTTGCTTATTCTCAAAATTCTTTTGGGGAGTTTTGTGGATGATGCCATGTTCTCATTTCCTTTTATTCACCAGTGATAATACATGCTGTTCCTCGACTTCAAACCTAGGTCTGTACTTTGGTATTCTACTCAGGAAGCTTCCATTTGATATGATTTCTCTCAACCTTTCACTCAATGAAGTAATATTCTCATTTTGAAGTGCTAATGTTCAGCTTTATATAGCAGTTAGTTGAGAACTGTGACAATTCCATTTAGCCTATAGTAAATATTTTAGGTTTTTTTTTAAAGGTCCCTCACCTTACAGCCTAATAAATGGTCTCAGCTGATACAGAAACAAACAGTCCTTTAAAATCATTTTATTTCTCTTTTGTTGTTTATGTTTCATACTGTTCATCAACTGTTTACAGCCTTTTCCTCTAGGTCCAACAATTCTTATGTAACAATCATATTACTACCCCAAATGAGTTTCAGTTAAATCAGTCAACTAATGAATATTTTAAATCGTTGATATTTTTACAAATATTTGTTGAAATAACTTTCTGGGCCAAAATGGAGCTGCTTTTGTCCAGGTGCCATGTCCGTAGTCCAAAACTGAGGTAACTTTCATGTCCCTGTAAATGCTCCACTTGGCTAGAAACTCAGTATATTCAGTCAGCCAGTCCCCAGACACCAAGACAATTCTGGGCCTTCTCATCCCAAACAGAATCGACTGTGTGGCCCCAGACAATCAGATATTTTCTATTTTTCTCTTCCTTGTTATTTATTTATCCTATAACAGCTTCCTGCCTTCTGCCTCATTTTGCAGTTCTCTGAATGGAGACTGTCCACTTCGTGAAGTGTTAAATGAAATTTGTTTGTATCATCTAAATTGTTTTCTTTAATCATTTTTTAATATTTTTAAAATTTATAAACCTATGAAATATTTAGTCAGTTATAAGTTTATGTCTAGTTATTTGTTTCTTCTCAAGGAGAAGTTAGAAATTTTAGAGCACCTAAGTCTTTTACTGTACCATGATAGCATTTAGAACATTTAATAGAAGAGTATTCATCATTCTTTCAGAACTTACTTTGTTTACTTATTCACATCTTTCTAGAACATCTTCTATGCCTCAAGTATTTTTGTAGAAACTGGGTGTTTAGCATTGAACAAATGGAAAATGTTTCTTCCTTTGTAGTGTTTTATTTAGAAATAAATCATTCATTTGTTTCATAATCATTCTTGAGTTTATTCAGTATAAGCCCTTTTATTCAACATTAATCACATAAATCATCTGGAAATGTGTGCATGAAGTTTTTTTTGGTAATTCATTTCAACCATAAAACATATTAGGGTAAAACATTCCAAATCCTTGTCCCAAGCCTGGTACTAAAACTGTACACTGTAGAAATAAGTAGCAAAAAAAAGAAAGAAAGGAAGGAAGGAAAGAAAGAAGGGAGGGAGGAAGGCAGGAAGGATGGACAATAAGAGCAACATTGTACTACATTTAATTAATTTAATTTAAATTTCTTATTGCTAATTGTGTGACTAATTATTTCACACTTTGTTGTTAAAATGCCCTTTCCTTTATGGAATGGATAGTGATATACATAGTAGATTTGCATATGTATAAATTAAACATCTGGCTACTCCATTAAGAAAAATAATTTTCCTTGAAATTCAAAGCAGTTTGTCAGGATAGTAGTTATTTAACTAAAAATGAAATAAATAGCTCTGTAAGGTAGAAATGAATTTGTAAATTGAATAATTAGCCTCTATTTTACAGGTATATTTTATGTCATTAGTGCCATAGACATAAAGTTAAGGACAAGTGAAGTATTTTGAAGTACTAGCTGAAATTAATGTTCAAACTCTAATAGCTTAAGTCAGTTCTACTGATACATAAACCCAAGCTTATATTCTCTTAAAATAATGATCATGAGGACTAGCAGACCAGCCATATTTAATTAGGCAGATGGCCCTAATGGTTTATTTGGGAGTTTGAGTCCTGGCATGTTTGGATGGCACAAAAAGATATGGGATAAAGCCAAGCCCTTTTCATACATATGAAAAGTGCCACATTCATGATCTCCACACCGTCTGTTGGATATTACTGAGATGGAAAATAGAGCAAGGTTAAGTGTTTTTCTCTCAAATTAAAAAAACATTAAGCTAAACAAAAGGTCTAATTATCCCTTGAAACAGTGTCATTAGGATGATTTATGCAAAAATACAAGATATTCTATTTCAAATAAAATGTTGACATATTTATCACTGTGAACGTTTACCATGATGACAGGAGTATACTACTATTTTAGAAACTTAAACAATCACCTAAAATTTCTCTTCTCCTACAGATATACTGTATTTCTATATTTTTGTGATTTTAGGCAAATCTTTCTGGCAAAATTTAGAGTGATCAGGAAAGCTCAAAGAGAGACTTCACTTAGGAAACTGGTCATTATGAATATTATGAATACATAAGCAAGTCATATGAGAGACCTCCTTGCAATATTTTTTAAAAATTTTCAAATTCCTCAAACATAGCTTTTTTATGCTTTTCTCCTGCTTCCAGTGACTTTGGTCAAATATTATTATATCAGTATGACCCAAATTTTAATTTTAAACCTATTTGCTTACCTCCTCTTAAAAAATATCTTATATACTAGCAAATTTGTCCTAGCATTGCTTCCAGAACGTAGCTACACATTTCCCATTTGTACTTATTTTCTCCCTAATTCCTCCTTCAGGTGCCATTTTAACAGCGAAGGACACAATGGAATATAGTGGTCCTAGAGTGAGATTCCCTGAGTTTGAATCCCAGCTCTATTACTTACCAACTGTGTGGGGTGTCAGAATCTGTCTAAGCCTCAGTATCTTTGTCTATAAATCATAGTATGAAACTTATAGTGAGGAATAAGCAAGGTAATATAAGTAAAAAGTAAAAAGTAGTAAGATAATGTAAGTACAAAGCAGCTCCTGACACACAGTAAGCATTCCACAAGTTTAGCAATTACTGTGTATCAAGATCCTACTTATCCATCAACCCCCTCATGAACACTGCTTTCCAATGCCACCAACTTGATCATTCTTCCTGTGTCCCAAATGCCATTTGGCTTTAGTTCTCCTTTGGTTCCAATACTCAACCTTGTATTATTGTTATTTGTGTCCTAGTCTTTTTCCCTTAATAGATGATAACTTCTTCAGGGTATAGCTTGTGTCTTCTTCCTTTATAAAATTCTAAGGTATATTCACATGAAAACTATATGGTGACATGAAAAATTGAAGGTCCAAAAGTTTGCAATGATAATATGTCATTGAAACCTATGGTATGTAACCTGCTATTATTTGCTCTAGTGTGCATATGTAATTATTCTCTTTCTTTGGCTTTATGGCAGGGGGGCCAAATATCTTAGTTGTTTCAAATATGTTGTAACAAATTCATACAAGTTTGAAAGGTTATAAACTAATGGTTCTTTAAGTGAAAGAGGTGTTTTTAAGATGGGACCAATGCAACACATGTGGATATTGCCAACTCTTCTGTGATCAGGGTTGTTCACACACATACGTGTTCTCCTCCTTATGTCCACAAAGTAGGATTTCACTTCCCACTCATTTTGAAGTTAGGCATTGCCAAGTGTCCTATTGTGGCCAATGAAATGTGAGTGGATATGATATGTCTCATGTGCTGGTGGAAGTTTTCAAAGCCAACATGTAACTCTTCATATATCTTCCCCCATCTCCTACCATCAAAAAAGCACTCACTGAGAGGAAAGCTTTGTGGGCCTGAGTCTCTGACTGATTACAATCTCTATCCGTCTACCCCATGCACCAGTATTAAAAACATCATGTGAATGAAGAATAAATCTTTGCTTAATTAAGCCCTTAGTATTTTTATTTTTTGTTTTTCTGCAACATAACATAACTCATTCATTACATAACCGCACATCAGCCTTTCTCAGATTTTAGGTATTTGAGGCAGCAGAGATTGCTACTGCCCCAGTAATAGTATTCCTCTTATCTCGGACACCACCACTGCGAACAACTACTTCTGGCATCTGTTATGAGAGTGTTGCCATAAGACAGGCATTAACTAGTTCTTTGAGACAAGTTTTTCACAAATTCTATGAGGTAAATAATGTTATAAGCAAATACTGCTGCCCTGTTCAGCACCAGCATGCTATTTGAATGGGATTGTGATTGTCATACTGAAATTAGGAGAAGGGCTTGAAGAGAAAGGCAAGGGGTCTGATGGCACGTAAATTAGTGGATGCCTACCTGAGAGAGGAGTATTGTTCAAAGCCCCTCATGGAAATCATTCGTCAGCATAACTTGAAATTTTCATCAGAGATAAAGAACTGGGAAATTTAGAACACAGATACAATATAAACAGTGTTTTATAACAATGAAATACATAGAGGTGAGCAACTTGTCATTTTATAAGATTACAAAGTTATGAAAAATGTGGTGGCATCACAAATCAAGAGCATAATTTAAAAAATCTCAAAATCTGATTGGCTTCTACCACTTTTTTTTATTGTGAACTTCAACTCCATGGTAGAATAGAGAGTTCATGAGTTTGAGAGTTGGAGTTTTGAGTTACTTCCTGGTTCTTCCCCTTGTTAGGTATATGATATTGATGTCTTTCCTTTCAAATGCTAGTTTTACCACCCAATAAATAGGTATAAAATATTTATTTCATAGGTTTGGGGGTGAAGGGTAGAAGAACTAAAATAAACTTGATGATTTAGCTCCATAACTGCTGCATATTTGAAACCCCTTAATTTATTTATTCAATATTTATTGTCTCTCCATTTTCTGTAGTGCATTCCTGTTCTTTTCTTCAAAATTTTGCTGTCATCCCTCTACAGTCATTCGCAGTCACTCCCACTGATTTATCATTTGCCATAGTGACTCTTGTATTCTTAGGCAGAATCTCACAGCAAGCATGAAGATGGCCAAGTTTACTGTAAAAAGCTTCATCTGGCTACACTAATATGCAGGCACACACTAAAATTATGTGTCTTAAACACCCACATACACTTCACACTAGGACCTATGGATAAAAACATGTTGATTATCCTACAAGCCCCCTCCTGAATTTCTTTTAAACTTTGGCAGCATATACAAGAGATTTTTTCAAACAGTTTTAAAAGACTGCTTATTAATTTCTTTTTCTTTATGGGTGAGAATGATGATTAAGCTATGGGTACTTAGTTAAAAATAAAAGTGATTTTTTACATCATAAAAGAGAGTTATGAATGAAGTAAGGTATTCTGTTATTTTACATTGCTTGGACTTTCTATATCTTTACTTTGTAATACTTATACTATTACATGCTTGAACAGCTCCATTAATATGATTAGAAATACACATTTTCTGTCTTATCTATTATAGTTAATATGCAGGATTTGTGTCATATGTAGTGCATGATATAATAAAAATAGAAATGTGGTATTTCAACATTAGAGCTTAGCACTCAGAAGATATTTTAAATAATATTTGTTAAGTAAATGAACTAATTAAGACTTAATTCTTATGTTATACTTTCTATCTTTATAAGAATGTTGGAACCCTAAAAAGGAGGAAATTGGGGATGGCAGAGGGGCAGAACCAGTTAAAGGTACCTCATCACAAGTGGTCCAGTCCAGGAAACCTCTTTGAATCCACAGCCCAAGATTCCCCTCACCCACACAGAAACCCTGAAGCAGGTGGGAGAACCAGCAAAGGGATTCACTAACAGGACACATTCTGGTTCAGTGACTCTGACTCATTCTCAGAGACACTGGAGAATCTGGGGAACATTAGTAGAGGGATTTCAGTGCACTCCCCTTAAAATATCTTGGTGATATCTTCCCCCACCAAGATACCCAGAAGCCCAGGAGAAACATCTTTAATCATCATAGGCAGCACCAGCAGAGACCAGTGAGGCTGTAGCTGCACTAGATAAACCCAGAAGATCCAAATAACACCTCAAAGGCTCTGAAAATTAAGCTGGCATTGGGCCCACAGCCCACAAAAGTAGATCAGTATCTGTGTCCTAAACCCAAATAGGATGATTGCCTACTGGTGTAGACTGAATATCTGTGTCCCTCCAAAATGCATATGTAAATCCTAACATTTAATGTGATGTTATATGGCATTGGGGATGTTGGGAGGTGATTAAGTTATAAGATAGGAGCCCTTATGAATGCTATTAGTGCCGTTATAAAAGAGACCCCAGAATGTTCCCTTGCCCCTTATGCTGTGTTAGGACACAGTGAAAATATGGCTGTTTATAAACCATGAAATGAGCCATCACCAGACATCAAATCTTCTAGCCCTTTAATTTTGGCCTTCTCAGCATCCAGAACTGTGAGAAATAATTTCTGCTATTTATAAACTACCTAAAGTCTATGGTATTCTGTTATAGCAGCCTGAACAGACTAAGACATCTACTAAAATAAAAGATTTTAATAGAAACTAGAGACTTCTAAAATGATAGACAAAGTATCTACAATTGAAAATTACCTATCATATACCAAGAACCAAGAAAATCACAACTTGAATGAGAAAAGACAATCAACTGATGATAACACCACGATGAAGTATCTGGAAAGAATTTTAAATTAACCATTATAAAAGTATTTCAACAATGAATTATAAATTCACTTGAAACAAATAAAGAAGAGAAAATCAAAGCAAGTAAATAGAAGTAATAAAGAATCAAATGGAAAGTATAGAATTCTAAAAAATCATAAAAAGAGAAATAAAAACTTGCCGAATGGCTCAATAATGGAGAGTAAATGACTGACGATAGAATCAGTGCGCTTAAGAATTCTGTCAAACATTTAAGAAAATATAAGAGAAAAGAACTCTTCCCATCTCCTTTTATGAGACCAGTATTACTTTGTTTCCAAAACCAGACAGACCAGTATGTCTTATTAACTTAGAAACAAAAATTCTCAACAAGATATTAGCAAACCAAATCAAACAATGTAAAAAGAATTATACACCATAACTAACTGAAATTTATCCTAGGTATTCAAGTTTGACTCAACATTTGAAAATCAATCAATATAATCAATAATATCAATAAGCTAAAGAAATATATGATCATACCAGTTGACACAGAAAAGACATTTGAAAATTTTCCAATACTATTAACAAAAACCTCTAGCAAGGTAGAAATAAAGGGGAATTAACTCAACATGATAAAGATTGTCTACAAAAAACCTTAAAGCTAACTTTATACTTAATGGTTAAAACTAAATTTTCACCACCTAAGACCATGAACAAGGCAAGCATGGCTACTCTCACTACTCTTATTCAACATAATGCTTGAAGTTCTAGCCACTGCAATAATTCACGAAAAAGAAGTAAGGGGTATGCAGATTGGAAAGGAAGTAATAATACTCTCTCTATTTTCAAATGACATGATTGTCTGCATAGAAAATCCCAAGGAATCTACAGAAACACTCATATATAATGAGCTCAGGAATGTCAAAAAAATCAACACAAAAAAATTAATAACACTGCTATATGTATCAGTATTAACAATGAATATACAGAAACCAGAAATAAAAACACAATATCATTTACATTGGCTCCAAAGAAAATTAAATTAAGTGTTTGCTGAAAATTGCAAATTTACAAAAAAAACAAAAGAGAAAAGAAAAAATAAAATAAAAAAATGGAGAAATACACTGATATGCTAATGGATTGGAAAGCTTGACATAATAAATATGTGAATTCCCCCCTAATTAATCTATAGGTTTAATGTAATTCCTGTCAAAATCCCAACAAGTATATTTGTAGGCATAGATAAGCACACTCTAAATTTCTATGGAAAGGTGCACATCTCTGAATGGCTAAAATAATCTTGACAATGAATAAATTGGGAAGAATTACTCTACTCGACTTTAAATCTTACTATATAGCTACAGCAATCAAGGCAATATGGTATAAATATGTTATTGGCTGAGAGACACCTAGATCAGTGGAATAGAAAAAAGAACGTAGAAGTAGAAAAATAGACCAGCATAACTATGCTCAACTGATTTTCGACAAAAGCACAAGAGCAGTTCAATGGAGGAAGAATAGTGTTTTCAATAAATGATGCTGGAACAATTGGACATTCATAGAGGGGAAAAAAGAGAGAGAAACTAGACCTAAATCTACACCTTGTACAAAAATTAACTCAAAATAGATTACAGACTTAAATTTAAAATGTAGACTCTAAAATTCTTGGAGAAAAAACCAGAAAATTTCCTGGAACTAGGGTTAGGCATAGAGTTCTTAGACTTGGCACCAAAAGCACAATGTATAAAAGGAAAAAATGATACCTTGGATTGCATCAAAATTTAAAAAAAAATTATGGTCTGCAAAAGCCCATGTAAAGAGAACGAAAATGCAAGCTACAGATTGGGGAAAATATTTACAAACCTCATATCTGAAAAAAACTAGTACCTAGGATATATAAAGAACTGTCAAAACTCAACAGAAAAAAATGCAATTAATAAATGGGCAAAAGAGCCACAGACATTTCACTGAAGAGATTACAAATGGGAAATATGCACATGAAAATATGTTCAGTATCATTAGCCATCAGGAAAATGCAATTGAAGCCCACAATCAAATATCACTACATACCTAGCGAATAGTTAAAATAATAAATAGTGACAATATCAAATGCTGGCAAAGATTTGGAGAAGCTGAATCACTCATGCATTGCTGGTGAGAATGTAAAATGGGACAGCCACTCCAGAAAATAATTTGACACTTTTGTATAAAACTAAACAGGCAATGAGCATATGGCACAGCAATTGCACTCTTGATCATTTATCCTAGAAAATATAAGCTTACATTTACTCAAAAACCTATACATGAATATTAACAACATTATTTGTAATATTTGTTTTATTTGTAGTAGCCAAAAATGGGAATCAAACCAGATGTTCTTTAACAGGTGAATGTTTAAACAAACTGAGATGTACATGCCGTGGAACACGGCACAGCAATTAAAAAAAAGGGCTATTGATACATGCAGCAACTTGTATGCATATTCCCAAACTAGTTATGGAATTTTATTTTCCTTATTTCCACAAGAAACATGGCACGTTTACAGATTAGTGCAAAATGTATCTATCAATGAAAAGACATAGAGTTAATTGACCTTTCATGATAGAGAGAGAAGAGAGAGACAGAGAGAGAACACAGTTTGATTTACCTTAATTCCTAATTTTGCCTCTTGCAAAATGTGGCTCAGGAATCTAGGACTATTTTATATAATAAATATTTTTGCAATTTTTTTTCTGAAGCAATTAAAGCATCACTTACAACTAACAAACACTGAAAGCTGTAGTATAATGGCCCTCAAAAGTTACCTTAGGAAAAATGTATAAACTGAATTGACCAATAATATACAGCACTAGTACAGCCACTTTATAAATTTGAACTACTGCTAAGGGCAGAAAGTACAATACAATATATATGTGTGTATTTGTTTCTTTGGAAAGTTATCTTGATGTTCAACCTAAATCCCCAGCTTCTTAATAGAGGATTTAAAAATAAATGTTGCCCTGGCTCCTTTAGCCACTTTATTCATATATTCATTTTTCCCTGTTTAACCTTTGTACTTAATTTTTCATTTTTCTACTCATAGCTCCTAGTTTTTCCTTCAGTGTGGTGACAAAATGTAAGCTTTATATTCTCTTTAAAGTCTCAGTTGCATTCACACAGAATACAGCAGCATATAGTTAAACAGAAAAAAAATTGTTGCAAAATGCTGTGATTATGTGAGTATTTGTTCTGCCTACAAAGAGCTGCTTTGATAAACTCTTCTGTAGAGATTTTGAATGTACATGTTTTCCTCTGGAGTCTTGAATTCAGCTCTGGGGGACTCAGTGGAGATTCAAATAAATTAGAATAGTACATTAAAGTAGAACCAGTCCTGTACAGTGAAAAAAGGAGTTGAAGGTACTGAGAATATTTTACCCAATGGA
The DNA here is from genome assembly GCF_025265405.1 of Mesoplodon densirostris. Classification (NCBI taxonomy): domain Eukaryota; kingdom Metazoa; phylum Chordata; class Mammalia; order Artiodactyla; family Ziphiidae; genus Mesoplodon; species Mesoplodon densirostris. Next base: position 95,371,823 of record NC_082661.1, read on the forward strand.
GAGAAAGCATCATGGAAGGTGGAACATACATCCCAATTTCCCTGGTATAGTCCAGTATAATACCTGTTATCCTACCATACTTTTTTAATATTACTCCTTTTACTCACAAAATTGTCTCAGTTTTGGCAAGATATTATATGGCAACCCTAATTATGAAGTACATAGTAACTGCCATTAGTTGCTTGAAAGATTGTCATATGGAGAAGGCATTAGTCTAAGTGTATGAACCAGGGATAGAAATAGTTCAGTGAGTAGAAGCTTTAAGAACCCACCTTTTTGGATCAGTATTAGCAGGATACTTTAAAATTTGGAAAAAGCCTCTCTTCAAAAGAGGAGAAACTACTGTTGCTGAAGTTATCTAAATAGAGAAGAATGACTGGTCAGGCTTTGTCAAGTAATTTCAATGAATGATTGGATTAAAGGATATATGTTTTCTTACAAATTTTGCAGTTTCTGAATAGGAAAATAAAAATAAGAATAACATTACCTCTTGAGTACTGTTATCTAATTCTTCCTTGTAGTTTAACATTTAGTTATCTTTCTAAATTTATGAGAGACAGTGTCATTATCCACTCCTTCCCCCTTTTCTAATGAAGAAACTGAAGTTTAATGTGCTTAAGTAACTTGCCTGATGTCACCATCAATTTTGTAGTGATTGTATTTAAATCCGGGCATTCTGGTTCCCGAAATTATACTACTGATCGTGCTTATCATCATTAATATAACTAAAATAACACACATATTTATAATACCGATACTCTTTATTTAGTACTCACTAAATCCAGTTACTCTGGTAAACACTTTTCACATCTTTTTCTTACAAGTATCCTATGAAATATGTATTGATATTAGTCAGGACTCTCCTGTATGCAGGTGATGAAGTCCTAGTTAATTTGATTTAAAAACCAGGTGTGTAGCTCACAACTGTGAAAACCCAGTCATGATGCTGGCCTTGAAATTATAGGATCCAAGTGCTTCAACAAGATCATCACATACCCATATATCTATAGATCTTCTCATCTCTAAAAAGGCTCCACTTTACTCTGTGTTGGCTTAATTCTTAGGCAGACTTTCTTCATGTATGGCAGAATAGCTGTGACAATTCTCTGTTTATGTCATCTTCCCAGGCAACAATATCAGGAAAGAACACAGAGTGCCCCTGCTGTGGGTTGGCATTTACTCATGAACCATCACTGTGTACAGGAATGTAGGATAATTTGATTGGCTGGCCTAATAGCATGACCACCACTCAAGGGTGTTGGGGACACAAAATCAATCTACAACGCCACTAGAATCCAATGGATACAATCCCTAAAAGGAAATAATGTCATTGTCAGAAGGGGAAGATGTGCTAGATTGGCTAAGATAAACATCATATAAACATTAGATGGACAAAGAATTATCACACCTATTGCATATGATTTTCAAACCCAGGATTTTATAGATTTTGATATATCTATACCCACTTTGTAACATTTATGCCATCTTTATTAATAGTAAGATGGATTTGTTTAATATGTATAAATTCTAGTTAAAGTTTTTGCACATGAATTTTTCTATTTTTCCTACTATTTTTTTGTTATATTAATGGAAATCAAATACTGTATATTCAAAATTACTTAAATGAATAGCTCACTTCTCAAATCCTTAGCTCTAAAAATAAAGGAATACAGTAATTCAGAATAACTAAGCAACCCCTTCCCCCAAACAAAACAAAACACATCACAAAAGGATGTCTGTTATACAAAGTGGTTTAATTTTTGAGGATGGCAATAGCCATAATTGGTCAAATAATTTATCATTAATCAGTTTTTTGTATGTCATGTAAATAGTTTAGAAGCATACATTCTCAAATTGCACACTTATTTGAGTTCTCTTGTTTCCTAGCATATTGAACAGATATCTTTTATGTGGTCTCTCATTTTGAGTAAACACTTGCAACAAATTGTTTTCTTTATAAAGCAAACAATGGCCTTTGTATTTCTAATAATTTTTGAAAATCTATGGAAGTGATTCATTCTTCCTTTAATAAAATATAGACTGGAAATTTTGCTTGGAGTATGGGGAGATTTGGGGAGTGAAATGTAAGTAAATACCTTCCAAAGGAATTTGATTCCTTCTTTTATCAAAGAAAGTTGAGAAATACCTATTCCAATTCCAATGATGTTCTGTTAAATCTGGTGAAGGGAAAATTAAGATTTTAAGTTGAAGGCAGAAATGTTTTATTCATACATTTATATATATATGTATATGTATACATAGATAGAAAGATAGATAGATAGATAGATAGGTAATGTTGGATAAGGAATTTTCAGGTCAATATCTCAAAGAACAATAGACACTATGATTTAATTTCCAGAATGAACCATAGAGGGTGACAACAATTTTGTTTGACTGTCCTTACCAAAAAAATAGAGTAAATTAATTGATGAAAAACTTCAACAGTAAGAGGAGCATAAGTAAACCATTGACATGCTAAAATCAGAATGCAAAGTTTAGGGTTAAAGTTACACACTGTTCAACATATAGTACCTACATTTGATTGACTTTCAAGTGACTTCCAATAAAATTCTTGGGACTAAAGGATCTGTTTGTCTTTTTTTATGGGTAAAATGTCTAGATGTAGATATAGATTGAGTAAATATTTCTGCACTGGTATGTACCTAAAAAAGCTTCTAATGGAAAATCTTCAAATCAAATAATATGATTCAAAATCACGGGGCTATCATCAAAGACAGCCCTTTTTTCTTAGAAATTAATTAATTTCCTATTGATTCAGCAAATTAATATACAAGTCACCTCACTTAAAAGCATGATAACAGAACATTCTGCTCCTCTAGAAATATATTCTGCCATTGTAATATGTTTTTACATGTGTATTTTCTGTTTTTAATGCTTACGTTTATACCATATGGTTATATAAAGTGTGCGGTTCACACAGTCACTGCATGGCACTCAGACTGCCTCTTCAATTCTCCCGACTTTTGAGTTCTAGTTCTTGTGTAGTCTAGTTCTTGTGTATAGTATTTGACTCTGTACTTTCAACAAAACATAGAGGATCTCAAGTACATTCAAAAACAAAATCTGTGGCAGTGGGGATCAGCTACAGCTCAAATCCTTAAAGGTAATAGCAATATAAAAAAATAGAGATAGGAAGTTGAATGGTAAGTAAATTTGAAGGGTTTGAGGTTGCTTTATCTAGAAAAGAGAAAATATATAGTGATTCTTTGTAGCATCCCTATTTCTGTTTCTATCAAATTCCTTTTTGGTTCTAAAAGTGTGATTTGATTTATTTACTCATATCTTTTGCACAGCATCTCATTAGGTAATCTTGAATCCTATGTTCTTCTCTATGTGAACATGCAGCTTACTGAAAGAAGCAAGCATCAGTCTTCTTTACTCTTACACCCATCATCAGCTGCTTCCAAGTAAAGATAACACTTTATTTTCCATCAAGTGCTATTTTAATCTTGAATTTTTACTTTAAATTACTACATATGATCTAAGTATTTTTATCTTATGTGATATCCTTTAATGCATCCACATGCTTTTTCTAAGTTAAAAAATAACACTCTAGTTTTTTTTCTTGCACTTTGTGTGAAGAAACTATCAAACTCTTTCTTTTTTTTTTTCTCAAAGACAACATACACAGGAGTATTCATTACTCCACCAAAATAGATCTGATATTTTGGTACCTACAGTTCTCCACCTGTAGGCCAGATGCTTGAAGCCATGTGGCACTGCCCACATTTTAAACAAATGTGAAATATACAAGATGGGTAAAGGGCAGTGTTACATGTGTGCCATCATTATTCAGACTATATTAACCTTCCCTGAGATTTTAAATATCATTTGAAGAAGGAATTCTGCAATACCAGGGAATAGATACAGCAAATAAATCAGCATATTGAACTACTCGGTACTAACCTCATACGTAACACTGGAAGTCTTTTTGAGACAAAGAACAAATACTTTAATTATGTTGACATGAAACACAAAATGTAAAAGGTCATAGAATTGTGGACACATTATTTTATGTGAAGAACTGTCTTCTTGTTCACAATGAGATTTTTTAAATTGTTATTTATTTGCAATTAGATAAAAGAAAATTTCTATAAATTCAATTTCAAAATTTGTGATGAAAACAAAATCATAGATGAAATGTATATATGTGTAGGTTGATGCAACTTAAAAATCATGATAGTTAACAAGGACCTATCAAGCATCGATTAAAAACACAATAAATGAAATAAAAAATACTCTAGATGGGATCAATAGCAGAATAACTGAGGCAGAAGAACGGATAAGTGAGGTGGAAGATAAAATAGTGGAAATAACTGCTGCAGAGCAAAATAAAGAAAAAAGAATGAAAAGAACAGAGGACAGTCTCAGAGACCTCTGGGACAACATTAAACGCACCAACATTCGAATTATAGGGGTTCCAGAAGAAGAAGAGAAAAAGAAAGGGACTGAGAAAATATTTGAAGAGATTATAGTTGAAAACTTCCCTAATATGGGAAAGGAAATAGTTAATCAAGTCCAGGAGGCACAGAGAGTCCCATACAGAATAAATCCAAGGAGAAATACACCAAGACACATATTAATCAAACTGTCAAAAATTAAACACAAAGAAATCATATTAAAAGCAGCAAGGCAAAAACAACAAATAACACACAAGGGAATCCCCATCAGGATAACAGCTGATCTCTCAGCAGAAACTCTACAAGCCAGAAGGGAGTGGCAGGACATAATTAAAGTGATGAAGGAGAAAAACCTGCAACCAAGATTACTCTACCCAGCAAGGATCTCATTCAGATTTGATGGAGAAATTAAAACGTTTACAGACAAGCAAAAGCTGAGAGAGTTCAGCACCACCAAACCAGCTTTACAACAAATGCTAAAGGAACTTCTCTAGGCAAGAAACACAACAGAAGGAAAAGAACTACAATAACGAACCCAAAACAATTAAGAAAATGGGAATAGGAACATACATATCAATAATTACCTTAAATGTAAATGGACTAAATGCTCCCACCAAAAGACACAGACTGGCTGAATGGATACAAAAACAAGATCCATATATATGCTGTCTACAAGAGACCCACTTCAGACCTAGAGACACATACAGACTGAAAGTAAGGGGATGGAAAAAGATATTCCATGCAAATGGAAACCAAAAGAAAGCTGGAGTAGCAATTCTCATATCAGACAAAATAGACTTTAAAATAAAGACTACTAGAAGAGACAAAGAAGGACACTACATAATGATCAAGGGATCAATCCAAGAAGAAGATATAACAATTGTAAATATTTATGCACCAAACATAGGAGCACCTCAATACATAAGGGAAATATTAACAGCCATAAAAGGAGAAATTGACATTAACACAATCATAGTAGGTGACGTTAACACCCCACTTTCACCAATGGACAGGTCATCCAAAATGAAAATAAAGAAGGAAACAAAAGCTTTAAATGATACATTAAACAAGATGGACTTAATTGATATTGATAGGACATTCCATCCAAAAACAACAGAATACACATTTTTCTCAAGTGCTCATGGAACATTCTCCAGGATAGATCATATCTTGGGTCACAAATCAAGCCTTGGTAAATTTAAGAAAATTGAAATTGTATCAAGTATCTTTTCTGACCACAATGCTATGAGACTAGATATCAATTACAGGAAAAGAGCTGTAAAACATACAAACACATGGAGGCTAAACAATACACTACTTAATAACGAAGTGATCACTGAAGAAATCAAAGAGGAAATAAAAAAATACCTAGAAACAAATGACAATGGAGACACGACGACCCAAAACCTATGGGATGCAGCAAAAACAGTTCTAAGAGGGAAGTTTATGGCAATACAATCCCACCTTAAGAAACAGGAAACATCTCGAATAAACAACCTAACCTTGCACCTAAAGCAATTAGAGAAAGAAGAACAAAAACATCCCAAAGTTAGCAGAAGGAAAGAAATCATAAAAATCAGATCAGAAATAAATGAAAAAGAAATGAAGGAAACGATAGCAAAGATCAAGAAAACTAAAAGCTGGTTCTTTGAGAAGATAAACAAAATTGATAAACCATTAGCCAGACTCATCAAGAAAAAAAGGGAGAAGACTCAAATCAATAGAATTAGAAATGAAAAAGGAGAAGTAACAACTGACACTGCAGAAATACAAAAGATCATGAGAGATTACTACAAGCAACTCTATGCCAATAAAATGGACAACCTGGAAGAAATGAACAAATTCTTAGAAATGCACAACCTGCCAAGACTGAATCAGGAAGAAATAGAAAATATGAACAGACCAATCACAAGCACTGAAATTGAAACTGTGATCAAAAATCTTCCAACAAACAAAAGCCCAGGACCAGATGGCTTCACAGGCGAATTCTATCAAGCATTTAGAGAAGAGAACACCTATCCTTCTGAAACTCTTCCAGAATATAGCAGAGGGAGGAACACTCCCAAACCCATTCTACGAGGCCACCATCACCTTGATACCAAAACCAGACAAGGATGTCACAAAGAAAGAAAACTACAGGCCAATATCACTGATGAACATAGATGCAAAAATCCTCAACAAAATACTAGCAAACAGAATCCAACAACACATTAAAAGGATCATACACCATGATCAAGTGGGGTTTATTCCAGGAATGCAAGGATTCTTCAATATACGCAAATCAATCAACGTGATACACCATATTAACAAATTGAAGGAGAAAAACCATATGATCATCTCAATAGATGCAGAGAATGCTTTTGACAAAATTCAACACCCATTTATCATAAAAACCCTGCAGAAAGTAGGCATAGAGGGAACTTTCCTCAACATAATAAAGGCCATATATGACAAACCCACAGCCAGCCTCGTCCTCAATGGTGAAAAACTGAAACCATTTCCACTAAGATCAGGAACAAGACAAGGTTGCCCACTCTCACCACTCTTATTCAACCTAGTTTTGGAAGTTTTAGCCACAGCAATCAGAGAAGAAAAGGAAATAAAAGGAATCCAAATCGGAAAAGAAGAAGTAAAGCTGTCACTGTTTGCAGATGACATGATACTATACATAGAGAATCCTAAAGATGCTACCAGAAAACTACTAGAGCTAATCAATGAATTTGGTAAAGTTGCAGGATACAAAATTAATGCACAGAAATCTCTGGCATTCCTATATACTAATTATGAAAAATCTGAAAGTGAAATCAAGGAAACACTCCCATTTACCATTGCAACCAAAAGAATAAAATATCTAGGAATAAACCTACCTAAGGAGACAAAAGACCTGTATGCAGAAAATTATAAGACACTGATGAAAGAAATTAAAGATGATACAAATAGATGGAGAGATGTACCATGTTCTTGGATTGGAAGAATCAACATTGTGAAAATGACTCTACTACCCAAAGCAATCTACAGATTCAATGCAATCCCTATCAAACTACCAATGGCATTTTTCACAGAGCTAGAACAAAACATTTCACAATTTGTATGGAAACACAAAAGACCCCGAATAGCCAAAGCAATCTTGAGAACGAAAAATGGAGCTGGAGGAATCAGGCTCCCTGACTTCAGACTATACTACAAAGCTACAGTAATCAAGACAGTATGGTACTGGCACAAAAACAGAAAGATAGATCAATGGAACAGGATAGAAAGCCCAGAGATAAACCCACGGACATATGGTCACCTTATCTTTGATAAAGGAGGCAGGAATGTACAGTGGAGAAAGGACAGTCTCTTCAATAAGTGGTGCTGGGAAAACTGGATAGGGACATGTAAAAGTATGAGATTAGATCACTCCCTAACACCATACACAAAAATAAGCTCAAAATGGATTAAAGACCTAAATGCAAGGCCAGATACTATCAAACTCCTAGAGGAAAACATAGGCAGAACACTCTATGACATAAATCACAGCAAGGTCCTTTTTGACCCACCTCCTAGAGAAATGGAAATAAAGACAAAAATAAACACATGGGACCTAATGAAACTTAAAAGCTTTTGCACAGCAAAGGAAACCATAAACAAGACCAAAAGACAACCCTCAGAATGGGAGAAAATATTTGCAAATGAAGCAACTGACAAAGGATTAATCTCCAAAATTTATAAGCAGCTCATGCAGCTCAATAACAAAAAAACAAACAACCCAATCCAAAAATGGGCAGAAGACCTAAATAGACATTTCTCCACAGAAGATATACAGACAGCCAACAAACACATGAAAGGATGCTCAACATCTTTACTCATTAGAGAAATGCAAATCAATACTACAATGAGATATCATCTCACACCAGTCAGAATGGCCATCATCAAAAAATCTAGAAACAATAAATGCTGGAGAGGGTGTGGAAAAAAGGGAACACTCTTGCACTGCTGGTGGGAATGTGAATTGGTACAGCCACTATGGAGAACAGTATGGAGGTTCCTTAAAAAACTACAAATAGAACTACCATATGACCCAGCAATCCCAGTACTGGGCATATACCCTGAGAAAACCATAATTCAAAAAGAGACATGTACCAAAATGTTCATAGCAGCCCTATTTACAATAGCCCGGAGCTGGAAACAACCTAAGTGTCCATCATCGGATGAATAGGTAAAGAAGATGTGGCACATATATACAATGGAATATTACTCAGCCATAAAAAGAAATGAAATTGAGCTATTTGTAATGAGGTGGATAGACCTAGAGTCTGTCATACAGAGTGAAGTAAGTCAGAAAGAGAAAGACAAATACTGTATGCTGACACATATATATGGAATTTAAGAAAAAAAAATGTCATCAAGAACCTCGGAGTAAGACAGGAATAAAGACACAGACCTACTAGAGCATGGACTTGAGGATATGGGGAGGGGGAAGGGTAAGCTGTGACAAAGTGAAAGAGCGGCATGGACATATATACACTACCAAACATAAGGTAGATAGCTAGTGGGAAGCAGCCGCATAGCACAGGGAGATCAGCTCGGTTCTTTGTGACTGCCTGGAGTGGTGGGATAGGGAGGGTGGGAGGGAGACGCAAAAGGGAGGGGATATGGGAACATATGTATATGTATAACTGATTAAATTTGTAAAATAAAAAAAATAAAAAAAATCATTATAAATATGTCTTTGTATATTTATTTTCTTATCATTTTGTTCCATTTGAATATTGAAATTTTCTTACATCCTTTATGTTGATGTCTGATAATAAGTATAGTTGTTAGGATAGCTTGTTTATCCTGTTTATTTCTTATATACTTTTACTGCTCTCTCTATTAGTTTTCTCTTTATTATATCATAATTCTATTTAAATAACTACTTATATAGTTTTCCTATAGACTTCTTGCTTTTAGAGAATCTCCCTTGGATGCTTATTTGTCCTAAAATATTACTATTTCAGGTCTCCTGTTTCAATTAAGCTTCAGTGTTTTTCTGTTTTCTAGAGATTAAACTCAAACTTCTTAGCGTAGCTCCCACGTTGCACCAGAATGTGGACCACAGAGTTTCCTAATCCTATTTCTCACCATATCCTCAAATCACAGGCTACTCAGCAAAAGCAGATTTTCTCTTGCTCTTCATTTTGCTTTCAGCAGTCAGAAGCATGGAAGACACCCTCACCTGTCTGCTCAAGCAACACTAAACACTCTGATGTTTATTAATATTCAACCAATATTCATCAAATTTAAGTTTAAAATGATAAGTTAAAAATGGAGATTAACTTTATGGGTGTTCTCTCTTTCTATATGGAAAAGCTACATACACACATATGGAAAGATCATAAGCATGTATGGAGGAAACATACATAAGTCTATGGATCTCTGGCAAGAATAGTGATAAGCGGATGTTACATTTTAAATAATGTTGCAAGTTTTCTTTAATAATTATATAATAGAGAGAAAAAGGTGTATGGAAATAACAGAAAAACTTGTGAGAAAGTGTTTCTAAAACACCTAACCCTTTATTTCTATAATTAATTCAGTAATTAATTGCATGTTTTATAGGAACATCTTTCATTGTTCTTAAAAGTTATTTGTGTTCTTGAACTGTTATTTTAAATCCTCACTTGTTCATTTTTCATGTACAAATCTGGTCTCCCCAACTAGATTGTTAGGTCCTTGGGGAAGGTGACTTTTTCTTAAGTTATTAAGAATATTTAAAAGTAACTCACAGGGCTTCCCTGGTGGTGCAGTGGTTGAGAGTCTGCCTGCCGATGCAGGGGACACGGGTTCGTGCCCTGGTCCGGGAAGATCCCACATGCCTCGGAGCAGCTAGGCCCATGAGCCATGGCCACTGAGCCTGCGCGTCCGGAGCCTGTGCTCCGCAACGGGAGAGGCCACAACAGTGAGAGGCCTGCGTACCGCAAAAAAAAAAAAAAAAAAAAAAAAGTAACTCACAGAGCGCCTGATGTAGCGTAGGGGCTTTAATATTTTTTATTTGACCTTATCATTATTTTCTATGAGGATTCAGCTACTCTATATGTAGTTTATTGTTTTACCTTTTAAATGTTTAGAATATGTAATCAAAATCTTATCTTGATTTTATGTAAATATATATCTGTGATTTTAGAAAATTTCCTCTGGATAACAGATTTATTAAATCCAGAGGCTGGTTACACCCATCATCCATTCTAACAAATATCACTTATTTAGCTTAATTCTCAAGCTCTACTAATAATTAAACATAGGCTACTAAATGAATACTTTTATTTTAGTAAGAAACATAAGTAGTGTATTTTCTTATGGTACATAAATTGAGAAAGTGAACAAAAGAGCAAAGAAATGTCAATATTCATATAACTTTATATTGTGATACCTTTAACAGTAGTGAACTTTTCAATTTGTCCTTTTGAAATTTTTGGTTACAGGTACAAGATACCACAATGCAAACTAGTTGAAATCAAATATGTGACAGAGATGTGGAGATGGGATACAAATTTTAGAAGACTTAGGCTAGGTCACAAAAATCAAATAAAGTGTTTTCTCCTTTGGGGCCATTTTCATTTTTTCTTCCTTCTCTCATGGCTGAGATAGAAGCTCTTTGAAGGCTGCAGTTGCTCAGTCCTCAGTACCTAGAATGGTGCCTGGTTCACTGCATGCACTCAAGCAATATTTGTTGAATGGATAGGAACAGATGGATCTGGTATCCTAACCATAGGATCCCAGGACCAGAAAGTACAGACAGTATTTTCTGTTTTGTCTAATAGAACAGTATTGAAGGACAGCTACTAACCTTGCCCAGTTCACATTCTTACTCCTGACCTCAGACAGAAGAGGCTAAAGAAAGTTGAATCATCTATTTTATTTTATTTTTTATTTAAAAAATTTTGTTTATTTTATTTTTTTATTGGGGTATAATTGTTTTACGATGTTGTGTTAGTTTCAACTGTACAGCGAAGTGAAGTAGAATTCCCTGTGCTAAACTTCAATAAAAAAATAAAAATTAAAACAAAAAAAAGAAAAGAAAGTTGAATCAGAGAGGGCTGCTGGGAAGACAGACCAGAAGCCACAGAGAACTATTGTAAAGTATATGTAGCTGTGTCTCTGTCCTTTAAGTGTTTGTTCAATAGCAAAAATAAAGACAAAAACCTCAATTGGAAGTACAACTTATATGTAATGCAATTTTTCCTGAGAAAATGCATGAGCTGCAGTCTTCCAGCAGAAGAAAATTAATTCCAATTCATTTGAATGTTGTTTCCCATACCATCGCTTTGAATCCCCATACTGCTCGAAAAGGATTAGAGTTCCTTCCTCCGATACTTCTAAATGTTCTTCAGGGTTTCTAGAAATTTTGGTGAAATACTATAAAAAGGAACATTTCAATTCATGCAGTAGATGCTGAATGATAACTCTCAGCTACAATTTAGATGCTGAAATGTTATTTGGTTTCAAGTGGCTTTATTTGTTGTAATGTATCAAAATATGGGCGATCTTTTTAATATTAACAACAGTCTACAGAAATATGGATCCAAGTTGGAAAGCTAGAAAGCAGTTAGGTTTGCTCTAGGAAAAATGTAAGTAAAAAAGATAAGGACTTCAATTATATCTCTTCAAAACTATCATTCTAAAATGAGAGTATGTAAGTTTTCCAAATCTTTCTTCTGCTCTTCCTCTGCCTTCAACTTCCTAAATTCTGAGTACTACTGAAAAAAAATCTTTTGTTGTCATCTATGGAATGATTTAGAAATGAATGTTATTTTGTTGTTGTTACTAAGTCTGTACTTGCTATAAATATGACAAAGTCTTATTATTCCATCGAAAAAGTCATAATTTAAATTACTCTTCACACATTTTAATGCTGTTCTACACTGTTCTTAACGAAGGGTGGACCTGTGAGATAATACGCTATTATTGGCTGAATTCTAGCTATTTTGTATGAGTTATACATTTGACAAGAATTCGGGGGCTTCAGAAGAAGCAATTCGTTTACATACAAAATGCTTTGCTATAAGCAAACCAAAGCATGCCTGTATTCAAATATAGAAACATGTTGGTGGATTGATAGTTTTATGTTGTGGAGAATACACACGCACACACACACAGACACACCCACATGCACATATATTCTCTTGGGCTCAGATGATGAAGATAAAATGTATTTTGTAATTGAGGGTATTTGATTTCCTTTCATTCACACTTGATCTTTTGTTCAGTTGTTATATTTATTTTTGTATGTTTCATAGCTATTTAATCATTTAATTGATGAGCACTTAATGAGAATACCGTACTTACCACTCATTAGGTATTTTCTCATTTAAGCCTCAAGAAATAATTAAAGATAAATTTTGACCTGTTTTACTTATGAGGAAACTGACGTTTCGAGGCTCAAAAGTTTTTAAGTGACAAAGACAGTCTAACTTAAAATATATCCCAATGAATCAGTATTCTGTACTTTCTACCCTAGAATGAAGGGGTAAGGAGGGTGGGCCCAAATTTTGTTGCTCTTTCTGAAATTAAATAATCAGAAATTATGTACATAGTTTCCAGACTTATATGCCTTATTTAAAATATATCACTTTTGAGTGCATATGAGGAAGCATGCTTTAAATAATGTACAAGTTTTATGGTGAAACTCTAAACTAAAAAAATGAATTATTTTTATACTTTTAGATTATATTTATACATGTTGAAGAAATCTGACATTTGAGCAATTTTCCAATTCATATAATATAGAAAGCAAATCTGTAAAGAATCATTAAAATCCTTCAAAGTTAGAAATGATAAGGATAATTGATTTAATTTTTCATTTTAACCCTTGAAAGCAGCCTAGATCAGGAAGGAATTTATAAATTGAATACTCTTTGAGTGAGTACAGATACCTGAGGCTAGGTCTTATATTTCATTCCATAGCTCTTTCTCACAGCTCCTTAAATCTGTCGTCTTTCTTGATTCATTTTGATTTTCAAACCTGAGCTTAATTTACTTCAGTGTGTTCTCAAAGAGCATGGAAAGGAGAAACAGTTTTCTTTTAACTTTTATTCATTATGGCCAATTGAAAGTAAATAATCAGTCAATTGCTACCTGATCCATGACCAGCAACACTGATTGGCTTCTAACTTTTCAGAGAGAGAGAGAGAGCAAAGTCTAAAAAGTTTAGATGAGATGGTTTAGGAAAAATTGTTGGAAATAATAGGTCCTATTTCTCTACTCAGCTCAGACACACATCCTTTGTGACTTTGGGAGAGATGATGGTCATCAATAGTGCAAAGTTTATCCAGGAATTATGACTGAAAAGTTGGAAGTTACTTTCAATAAAGAAAAGTATGAATCTATTAGTGGTGCATTCTGTTCAATTATGTATACTCTTGTCTATCCCTTAATTGAAGGCTGTTAAAGTATCTGTGAGAGAGGAGACAACTTGAAAATACTGTGTCTGAGAGAGAGCAGCCAGAGAGAATGGATTAGGTACTCTCTGCCCCTAATTTTTGCCTCAGATTTGAGGGGCCACAAGTCCTGAGAGGCAGGAACAGAGTGACAAAAGTCGGTAAGGAAGAAGCAAACCTCTTCTTTGAGGTTTTGGAACAGGAATGGATAGTTGTAATGTGGTACACACATTTTACTCAGCTAATCTATGACTCTTACACATCCAGTACAGGAAATTAAAGGAAACAAATGGGGCTCTAGATTGAGGAGTTTGTTTCTAACTTACTTTTGGCAAAAACTTGAAATGGAAAACCCTGGAGGGATATTGAGGATTTTGAGAACATTTCTTACCTTCTGATGCCCAGAAGTCCCATGACTGAGTTCACATTGTGCTTATCTGCTGACCTTTTTCATAGAAAATCCACACAGACAGACATTCACATCATACTCTAATTTTGTCAAATAGCAGTTAAAAAAAAAAGTATATGCTCTAAATACATTAAAGTTCTTTTTTTCTTTAGAAATTAGTTCTGAAAATTATACCTGTAGTTCTCTGGTATCTGATGAAAAGAATATATCTTCCTTATTTTCATTCATCCATTATTTCACAATTATTTTGGAAACTCTCCTATGCAAGATATTTTTTAAATACCCATTCATTCCGAATAGGGAGACCATAAATAAATTTAAGTGCATTGTTGAAAATAGTATACCTCTATGCCCAGTCTAGGTGAAAATCACCTTTAAAGTTTAACAGTTTTATTTTTGATCTTGTCAACTTTATCATCTGGACAATGAGTTACCAGGTGCACATGGAGGCCATTAATGACACATTCATCTAATTTCTTTTTCTCTTGCAGTCCAAACTACAAAAACTATAATTTTAATTGCTCTTCTGTTTGCAGTGTGCTGAGATTGATTACTGGAGCTCTCACTTCCACCTTCATTGGCACTGGCAGATCTGAAGGTGAGATCCCTTTCCAGTTCTTTGAAATGCTCTGACAGAATCTATCTTCTAGTTTTATGTCCACAACTCCACCTTTCATGGTCATTTATTTCATCTCACTGCTGAATATTTCATTTTAAAAAGAATGGAAATGTGTGTGCTTTTAGCCTTATCTAGTCAAGTGTTCTCTGGCTATTCGTTTTGCAACAAAGCAGGCAGTAATGCCCTCACTGGCAGTAAAGAAGAGTGTTTTCCTTTCTTTTCATGTCATCACTTCTGCTTATTTCTGCACATACTGAATGATCACTATCCTTCACATTCTGTTTTATTAATGATTTCATGTTATAAACACAGATGTGTATAAATGGTGGGTATTAAATATGTATACACACAGAAATAATAATTATATTTTTAAGAGTAAAGTCAGATCTCATTTTACATGCATGAAGAAAGGTTCTAGTAGGAAGTATTCTGATATTTCCCTATTTCTCATCTCTGCAAGGGAGGTAAACAGAGGTCACATACAGTGGTGATAAGCATGTGCTGGAACCAGGGTCTCTAAATTTTATTCCCATCTCTGCCACTTAATTTGCTGTGTAACCTTGGGCAAGTTATTTCAATCTTCTATCTCTCAATTCCTTCATTTGTAAAACTGAGAAAACTACCAATATGCAAAGGTTAGAGTGAAGAACAAATGAAGGAATTAAAGCACTGAAGATAGTCCTTGACACCTGTTCAGTATGAAATAAAAGTTAGATGCCATGCCTGTAGTAATGATAAGCTTCCAACAAATAAATGCCGATTATGAAAAATGGCTTTATGGCTTGATGTTCCTGAAAGAAATGTACCATCCATAGAGTATGTTTGTTTTGTTCACTCTTGTTTTTTCTGGCATCTAGAACAGTGCTTAGACATATAACTGGTGTTCAATATATATTTTGTGATAGATTGAATTAAAGAATGAGTGAATGAATGAATGAGGGATGGTTATCTGAAGGAGAGCATGTGTGTATATATATAATTTATGTTTAGAATATGTGGATAATTTATATATTTTATGAAAAATAAAGTCATTAGTATAATTATTAACTAATAATTGATTCGCTACTTTACTTTGAAAATCTGAGGACAGGAAATTTTGAGTAAAGAAAATTTAAGGACAGACAACTAAGTGTTGGTTAAGAAATCCATACACCTAGGAGGACTTCAGGCTCTGAGGAGATGCTATACTGTGGAAAGGACACTTAAGCAAGTGCCACAAGGCCTGAAATCCTACTCTTGGCTCTGCTGTGAACCGTCCTTAATGCACTTAACAGCTCTGAAACTCTGTTTTCTATTATATAATCTGCTGCTTTCACTGGGTTGGTGAAATCAGTAAAAATTGTAATATTCCTGGTTGATTTCTGATGAACTAGAATGAAGTAACTCCTTTTTCTTCCTCCTTACGTGGCTTGCCAACACATTTACCAGTCCCCTCTCCCCTCTGAAAGTCTCTTAAGATTGTATAATTCACATATCAGCTGGGTTTATCCACCTGGTAAGATCTAGGTTAAGATAGACTTGAATTCCTATTCCATGCCCATTTCTATGGAAAAGCCTAAAGTCCTTCCTAGAAATTGTATAAATTCCTCACACTATCCTGTTTTTTCAATCACTTCTTGCTCTTCCTACATTCTTTTCTCCACTCCTGCATCGGGCAGCTATTGCTTTATCTACAGTGTCAACCCGAATGTGGTGCGGAGTTAGGAGCAATGCACTGTAACAGTAACACAAGCTATCTCATGTTGAATATTTGATATTCCTGTGTTAAAAAAAATCCTTTTTATCTTGTTTGTGGCTCAGTGAACCTCTTTCAGCTTTCCTGTTTTCTCCATCCCTAAATCCCGTTTCTCTGACAATGCCCATTGATGTAATTATTTCTTTGTACTCTTTTCTCTTGCTACTCCATCCTCAAAAGCCAGTTACCTTCTACCTCAGGCTCCTTATCAAAACGTTTTCCTGAAAATGACAATTTATCTTTCTGAAATATTTTGTTACTGACAATGATTTTGCACTTTCAAAATTTGGTCAAGCATACTCATTGTTTCAGTGAAGTATGAGAAAAAATAATGTGTTTAACCTCCTTGTTTTGCCTTAAAGTAAATCACTGATTTCTGATCATTTCCCTTTTCTCCTTCCTACATGATCATTGATAGTTGTGGTGCTTATCTGTTTCAGAAACCATAAATAAAGGATGACATACAGTAAGATAGAAGGATCTTGAACCCTAATGCTTTTGAAAAGCAGAACAATATGAGCCTGGACTTCCTTGTGAAAAAGGAATAAGCTTCTGTTTTAGTTGATCTACTAAGTTGTGTCTCTGTTACATGTGGAGAACATATCTTAATTAATACATTAATCATCCTCCTAAGAGCAAAGCATATGAAACACAAAAACCAGGATGATATACACAGGCTATTTGCTTTTACAATTGCTAAGTTCTTTCCTTAAGGCAATTAGCCAAGAATTATCCGTTGTTTGAGTGAATTTTTTGACTGGGGGATGGGGAAGACAAAGATAAGAAAGAAAATTCCAAGAAACAGTTGTATATTTTATTTAAAATATGATACTGCCATGTTGACAGGAATGGAGCATCTATATTGAAATCTGAAAGGACTGCTACTGGCTTATCTGTAAGAAGAAAGCAGAGCATCCTCTATGCTTTGAGATGTCTTTTTTTTACCTGCAATAATGTATGCCATTTAAAAATATGTCTCAGGAATTAATTGAGAAAATTAAAAAATGATGAAAATAACAATTTAAAAACATTATTCTATTACTCCAAAAATGGTAGGAACATTCTACTCATTTGATTGGCTTCGAATGTTGAGTTTCATTAAAAAAAAAGTAACTAGGATACTATCTCCTGACCCAGCTAGAACCAGATTTGTACATTAATTTGTTAATTCACCTTTATAGCAGTCTAACAGTATAGTTCTGACCACCTATAATTTTAAAAAAGCAAAGATATAGCCATATCCTTGGATGATTCCAGAACATTCAAGGATATTCAGTGCTGAGCTATCTACTAAGGGATGATGAATACAAAACAGCATGAGAGGCAGTGAGCATTGGGACTGATAATCTTCTGTGTACAGAAATATTTTTATTTGAAAGTTATAGTTAATCTTTCTAGGTTAGCAGAATAACCGTACAGTTAAAGCAAGAGATACTGGGGGCTTCCCTGGTGGCGCAGTGGATGAGAGTCCGCCTGCCGATGCAGTGGACACGGGTTCGTGCCCCGGTCCGGGAAGATCCCACATGCCGTGGAGTGGCTGGGCCCGTGAGCCATGGCCACTGAGCCTGCGCATCCGGAGCCTGTGCTCCGCAACGGGAGAAGCCACAGCAGTGAGAGGCCTGCGTACCGCAAAAAAAAAAAAAAAAAAAAAAAAACAAGAGATACTGGAAGAGCCTTGGATGTCAATCAAAGACAATTGATAATCAATCATCATAAATTAAACAATGGGTTGTACATATCAATCTGCTTATCAGAAGTAGAGCTGGCAAGATAAACGTGACAACATTAATGTGGGCAGTGAGAAGGGGAGTTACACTTCAGGCATCATGTCTTGTCCAATGTGTGTCATGGAGCATGCTCCTGTCGCTCAAAAGGAAAATAAAATTATGTCATCAAAGAAAGTAGTTTTAAAAAGAAAGTTTTAAGATGTTTGCTTTCAGTTGGCAGCTAAACATTAAGACATGCTTTGAAAACCAAAGAGTGAATGATAAGGAACAGTTTGGAGTAACTGCTATCTGGATCTGTAGAAACTATCAATATAAAGCAGACTCATACATAGAACCTTGGAGTAATCATGGGAATTGGGGAGTACAGATCTGCATGTCTTGAGTAGCCACTGCCCTCTAATTTCTCTTGATGTGCTGTGAGAAATAGTTGGTGAAGAAGGTGGTAACGGAGAGAAATGCTTTTGGAAGGAACAGTTAATCTACAGAGTCATAGATAGGATTTAACCTTCAGCTGTCACACTCAGTATCTTTTGAGAAAAACATAAACCACATACTCATTGCAAATTATGTGTATGTTAATGTACAGAAGGAGCTGTGGACTGGACCACCATCCAGAGTAAAGAAGGTGAGCCAGCATGTCAGAGACAAATGTGTGAGCTTGTAGCAGTGCCCACCCTTTACCCAACTTCAGAACATAAAAGTGACTACTCCTTCATTTCTACCTTTCCATTCTCATGCAAATTTCTCTGGTGAACAACTGGAACAATACAGGGAAGGTAGTTTTTCAAAAAATACTTGCAACTTAGCTAAATTGACACAGTACAGAGCCACCAAAGTTCATATGCTCACATCTCTTTCTAAAAATTTTAATCATGGTTAACTTCCAAATAAAGACAATGGCTTATTTTACCTTACATGACACATAACCCATGTACAGCCCAAAACATGCCGACCTCCAATTAAAGAACATATGAAGTCACTTAATCCATCTTCATTCAACTTTGGTATTTTGTAACATTAATATTGAAATATTGTACAAGGCTAACCACTATTAATTAATCTTATGTTAGTGGTAAGTAACTTGCTAATAGAAAGGAAAAAATGGAAACATTTGATTAATACATACTTAAATATATTCACATCAAAATAAGGAAAAAATACTCATAATTATTACAATTTTAGTTTCTGCAGTCTTTCAAGTCATTTCTGCAGGTGGTCACATAGCGAACCCAGTGAGAAAAGTTGGCTATCCCTTCATGACAGAACTACTTTTTTCTGTTAGGCATCCCACTTCCCTTTGAACTCAGCAAATACCAGACTGGCTGTGTTTCCTTGCCTGTGGACTTACCTGAAGTATCTAGGCTAAGATTCTCAGATATAGTAAGGACACCCAATTAAATCTGAATTTTTGTTAAGTAATTAAGTATTTTTGTTATAAATATTTGTTAAATATTGCATGAGACACCTTTAAACTTAAAAGTTATTTATCTGAAATTCAATTTTAATTGGAAACCCTGTTATTTGCTAAATCTGGCAACCATTCCCTAGGCCATTTGTAGTTCTGCCTGTATTAAGTTTATTATAGTTTTTATTGGCTTTATTGTAGAGCATGGGAGTACAAAGACGTTCTCCTGGGATTCTCTTTCAATCCAGACATTCTCTTTATACTCATTGTGAGTTGACAACCCAATTTCCCCTTGATAAATGGGATCACTTCCCTCCAGCCTTGATATTAGGATTCAAACCCCCTTCCTGGCCTGCTGATTCGCTGACATACAATTTCAATGTTTCCAGGTAACAGGCTCAACTTCCAGTGTAATGAAACCACTTTTATTTTGTCTAGTAGAAACATTCATTCTTTGGGAATTAAGAACTTGGGATGATCAGAACCCCAAATTACAAGAACTAGAAACAAAAATTCACTAGTGGATCACAAAGGGTAATAGTGAGAGAAGCTAGTATGTGTCCATCCCTGAGTCCTATAATCACAAACCTGGCTTTGAAAGAAACAGTACCATATATAGGTTACTAACATAGAGCAGTTACTACATCCTGAAAGACATTAATGAACACTGCAGGTTATTGCTACCCAACTGGGATTGTAACTATTATTAAAAGGCCATTCTATCTTTCTATCAGCCCATATGCTTAAAAGTGACAGGTAACATGGTGAATTCCATGAGCTTGACTCATTGGCACACCTAATTTGTCATAAAATGAATCCTTGGTTAAAAGTAGTGCTGTGTGAAATAACATGAGGATGAGTAAGACATTTATATATTGTGTTTTTTTGGCAGAAGCATTGCAGGCAGGAAAGGCAAATTCATAACCACAGAAATCATCTATTCCAATAAGAAAATGCATTACCCTTTCCATGATAGAAGAGGTCCAAGAAAACCAACGTGCCACCAGGTGGTTGGCAGATCCCCCAAAGGAATGGTGCCATATAGAGTGCTCACTGTGCTTTTGCAGTTGGCAATTTGGGCATTAAGCAGCAATTGTAGCCAAATTCATCCTTGTAGGTCACAGTCCATTTTGTTTAGCCCTTGCAAAAGCCTCCATTCCTTCTGTCATTGTCACTTTGTCCATGAATTTGTTGACTAAGGACCTAGGGGGCTGGAGAGAGAGACTGACCAAAATCCACCTAAAAATCCATCTTTTCCCTCTGCTTTTTTAAGATCTTCATTTGCTAAGGTCACTCTTCAGTGAGCGTTTGCATGGGAGACCCATACTTTCACGTTCTGGGCCCATGTGAAGAGGTCTATTTCCATATCTAGTCCCTAGACTAACTTGTCTCTAATTATCCAACTCTATGCCTTCCAAGTCCCTTGATCATCCTGCCAGAACATTAGTGACAGTTCGTGAATCAGGTCTACATCTCCAGCTCTCTCCATTTTCAAGGGAAAATGAGCACTCAGTTACATTACTTGAAGTTCTGTTCATTGACAAGATTTCTCTTTACTACTGTCCTTTAGGTCATTACAGTCATCACAGAGTGGAGCTGTAGTTTTATAGCCATTCACTCAGGTGGTGAAAGCATACATAACAGAACCATTTGTAAATCAGACATGAATGTTTTCTTCCTCATACGCCTGGTCATAGGGAATGGCCCAGGAGACCATATGCGTTGTCTGTGAAAGAAGGCAACTGAACAGAAAAAGGACTCATGGGCTTTTGGGCCACTTAACTCCCAAAACTTATCTGTATCTTCAGGACCTGCTTGAGCCTGCTCTCATATTCCATTTGAAGATGGAGTGCCATTGTGCATGACAGATTTATGGCTGGACCATAGATTAATTTATGGCTACTTGGTGGCTCTGTAGCTCATGGTCTGTGTTAGAGACTAAGGGAGAGCCATAAGCTGTTTTTCAAAAGGATAATTATCATCTGGAGGGGCTGGCATAGTCCTGATCCAGATTGTATAGGTCTGTGGTTTAACTCACCTACGGGGGCCTGCCATACACATTCCTGTGTGCACCTATCTCAACATTTAGAGCACCATGAGATCTTACGCTTGTAAACCCCAAGGGGCAAATCAGCTTTTATGGCATTTTGGACTTGTTGAAACTGTTCTCTTGTTTTGGGCCTCACTCAAACCTGTAGCCTTTGGGTTACTCAGTAACTGGCTAAGATTAGCACACCCACATCAGGTATGTGTTGCCTACAAATTCCAAAAAAGAGCAATCGTCATTGTGCTTCTTTCTTAGTTCTAATAAGGGTCAGATGTAGCAACTTTTCTTTTACCTTAGATTATATTGACATACCCCGGGTCACTGAACCCCTAGAAATTTTGCTGATGTGGTAGGCGCCTGAATTTTTATGGGAATTATTTTCTACCAATTGGCTCACATATGTCTCACCAAGGTGTATAAAGTAGTTACTGATTCTTGCTCACCAGATCCACTTGCATGAAACCATCAAGGTAATGGAGCAGTGTGATGTCTTGTGGAGGGAAAGGTGATCAACTCCTTGCAGACTAGGTTAAGGTATGGAGGTGGGAGAGGTGAGATGGCCTTGAAGTAGGACTATGAAGATATATTGTTGCCTGAAAGAAAACAATTTCAGAGGGTCTTTATTAATAGATACAGAAAAAATGGCTTGACTAGATCAAGAGCTATGTAGCAGGTTATGGACATGCACATACACACAGACAGACACATACCCAGAATGTACAGAACAGCAGCTACAATCATATTGTTAATTATGATAGTCCACTGCCCTTCTCCAAATACTTCTGTCTTCTGCACAGGCCAGGTAGGCAAGTTGATGGGCATATAGGAGTAATCAACATCCTGCAATTGCCAAGCCCTAGATGGTGGCACAGATCTCTGATATCCCTCTAGGGATGCAACATTGCTTTTAGTTTATCTTATTTTGATAAGAAGAGGCTTTCACTTGGCCTTTCCTACCATAACAGCTTTTGCTCCATGGGTCATCCAGCTAATGTAGGAATTCTGCCTTATATTAAATATGTTTCAACTATGCATCCTAGACCTGTGGAAATGACACGCACCCATCATGGACAATAACAATCACCCAGAAAATACAAATAATGTATATAATTTTCTTCCTTCTATTCCTCCATTCTCTTAAGCTACTTTTATCTAAACTATCAAAGGAAAGAATTTTATATCCTGATTATATTGAGAGATATATCAGCATCAGTGAGCATGTTAAATATGCAAACCAAAACATATTGAATTTTGCATACGCTAAGTATCAAGCTCTTGACTTAAAGTTTTTATCTGCTTATTGACACAATCTTATAAATGGCATGATAGGACATATGCATTTCCTAGGCTTAAATAGCTTTCTGTTATATGCCTTCAATTTATAGTGATACTTCTAACTAATATTTGAACATCACTAAGCATTCAACTGTTTTTTAAAAATTTGAATTAAAGTTCTAAGTGGACCATGAATATAGACTTGCATTTTTGTTCTAAGATACTATTGTTAGTTAATTTAAAGTCTTTCCTTCATCATTGCTAACTGCTGTAGTCTGACATCCATTCTCCAAATGAAATGTGACTTTGATGGATAAACTCAATTAAAGCTCAGGCATTAGATAAGTTAAACAGAGAATTGGACTGATCTTTACCAATCTACCTTTAAAATACAATAAGTATTCCAAAATGAAGCAGTCATAAATTATACTGAAAATGTATGTTAGTAAAATTGGATTGAAATGCAAATCAATTACTCTATGTAAACTTCTGTTGCTTTGAAAGTAACATTTGTTTCCCCCTTTAGTATTGTAGCTTATAAATATTTTTAATAAGTAAAATTAGAGAAATACCTGTTGTCTTTTACCTTCCTAAAAATTTCTGCCTCTTTTATGATATTTCAGATTGTTAAAATGTCTAGTTTTAAGACAATATACATTTTATCATAATCTGAGAATATAAGTAAATATATTTAACTCTTTTTAATACTTTCTGAACTGACTTGGTGAATGATTTGGCTATGAAAACCTCTAATATTAGCAGTGATATCTCACTCATTTATTTATTTAAGTATTAAAATAAAATCTGTACCTTCTTTATAATAGAAGGAATCAAACTTGACTATATAGGTAAATAAAACATGTAGAGACGTGTAAAGAAATAATTTGGTTCGATGTGGTAAGTCCTTTGCTAGACATCTATAGAGGATGCAAAAGGAATATAGAGACAAAGGCATAACATAACCAGGGAAATTGGGGAAATCATTGAACCACACAATTTTCAACTTAGAAGAAAATTTATATATTAATATCCAATTTTGTTATTTTGAAGTAGAAATAATGCAGAGGACTTGAATTTTTTTTCCTAGCACCAATATAACCAAGAGAATTTTTCTAGTAATTAATAATTTGTATTTGAGAATCTGACAAATCTGGATTCAAATCTTAGATTTCTATCCTGGAATATATATACATGTAAGCTTTAGATTCAGTTTTCTTATTTGCCAAATGGGGACAAGAATAATTAACTACCTTACTTTAGTTAATTTTGTAAGAATTTATGTTGTAAGAATTAAATAAGACATTTAACAGAGGGCACATCACACTACCTTATAGAGCTTTTGTCAAGATTTAATGAGCTAATAATTGGAATGCACTTATAATAATGGCTTATGAGGGTCTATATAAATGCAAGCTATTCCTACCATTTCCCTTACTGGAAGTGTTGAGATTATACTTTTTAAATATTGTAATCTACAGTTCTGTTTCATTGTGATTTCATGTAGAAAGCAAGGCATCAATTAACATAGAGAAGAATATTAGGACAGAAAAATTTTTTTAAATCTTTTTGAATTTAAAATGTCTGGATTCTCGAAGTTCCTTGAAGAAATGACTAAATCCAGGGGTGGAATGGGGAATGTAGAAGATGAGCTTGGAGTATTTTATAGTGCCAGAAAGTAAGAAAGTGCTCAAAAGAGCAAAATGCAACAAAAATTTAAAAAACCCACAATGATGGGCATATATCAAAGGGACATAGGAACCAATTAAGAGTGCTCCCAATGACCAAAGCTGGGACAGTGTGAGCAGCAAAATAAATAGTGCAGTGTTCTATTATAACCCTAACTAGTAAATAGATATCTGAGTCCATACTAATATAAATAAGTTAATGGTTGAATAAATAAATAAAAAGATAAATCTATGCAGTAGAAAATTTATATAGATACTCTGACCTCAAGGAGGGTGAGCATAATTCCCCACTCCTTAAGTAAGGGCTGGGCATAGTGACTTCCTTCCAAAGATTACAGGTGGAGAGAAAGAAAAAAGGGAAACTTTACAGTGAAGAAACCTAATAAACACTACTCACCCAGCTGAGCAAGACTAGCAGCCACAGAAATGTCTTGTTGATAGTATGTACCCTTGATGTGATGTGATGAAAATGGCACTTTAGCTCTGTGGTCTCCATCCTAAAACACATAACCCTGGTGTAGCGATTAGAACAAATCAGACAAATCTCAATCGAGGGACAGTCTACAATGTCTGACCAGCACTCCTTAAAACTGAAAAGATCATCAAAACAAGGAAAATCTAAAGCTGTCACACCGAAAGGAGCCTAAGGAAATACTACTAAATACAGTGTATTTTCCTTGATGGGATCCTGGAATAGAAAAAGTACATTTGGTAAAAACTAAAGAAATCTGTTTAGTTGATAAAAATGTATAAATATCGGTTTATTAGTTGTGTATGTAGACTGTATGGGGATTCTCTATAGTATGTTTACAACTTTTCTGTAAATCTGAAACTCTAATAAAATAAGAAATTTTTTTTAAGGTAAAAGTCTAATTTTTTTTTACCTTTAAGCCTATGTCAAGAGATAACTCAGGGCATAAACAGTAAGTTTGAAAGATCTTTGGTCAAATGTCAGCTTTCCTACTAGTAAATTAGATACATTTTTTCCAAACTAGGTGAGAAAAGAAATCATAGAGAGAGGAGACCTTTAAAGTTCTGGGTTACTTAGCTAAACCAGAGCCTTTGGCAAATCCGCAGCTCTGTCTACTCCATGCATATGATTTTCCAGCTAAATGATACTGGAAAAAACACACAGTAATGCTGAGAAATTTTATGTTAAACTACAACCAACAGCCTCAATTGGCTCCTTAATGCTATGTGGAAATCATTCTTCTAAAGCCAATAACTTTCCTCTCCCTGTGACTATTTATTGCCTTCTCCTCTCCCCCGACATCTCCAACACATTTTCCCCTGTCCATACTTGCTGATGACCTTGTTCCTCATTTTACTGAAAAATTCAAAATAATAGGAAGAGAATTTCCACAAGTTCCACAGCAAATTTTTCACCCAGCTGCATACATTTTTATATAATATGCCTTTTCTTCTCTTAATATGAATGATATATCTGTCCTTCAAATTTTGTCATATCCCTTTTTCTTCCACCTCTAGAGAGATGTGTCTGAAGTCAAGCCAAAATCTCCCCTTTCTTTCCTCTTTTCCTGCCTCATTGATGTTTGTTTGTTCTTGTTTTATTGGAACTTCTTCATAAATATACCAGTATGCTGTCATCTTGGGCAAAAATAAAGTCTCTGAATCCTGCTTTTCTTTTTAGATATTGCATCATTTTTTCCCCTTGCCTTTGTAGAAAAATCCTTTGAAAGAGTTGCTATAATCACTGTCTCCATTTTCTATCTTTCCATTTTCACATGTACCAGGCAAGCTATCTTAGCCACAGCTCCAGGGAAACTACTTTTGTCAAGGTCACCTGTGGCTATTTCTCCTGGTTTATTTTACTTGACTGAGCAGCAGCACTGAACAGTTGATTATCCCCCTTTTCCTTGAGCTACTTGCTTTATTCCTAGGATGCCATAGGCTCTTCACTTTCCACCAAGTTCCTGACAGCTCCGTCTCAGTCCATTGTTGTTTCCTCCCGTCCCAGACCTCTTAACATTATGTTGCCTCAGTGTCTAGCCAGTGTTATCTCTGTGATTTTATTTTACAGTAAATCCTTTCATGATGTCTTCAAATCTCATGGCTTTATACCCCATAAGCTTTTTATGTGCTAATAACTCCTAAATGTGTGTCTGTCTCCAGGCCTCTTCTTCCGTTTCTGGTCTCATATACCCAGTGGCTGACTCAAAATCTTCACTGGGAGGATTAATAGAGATCTTAGACTTAACTTGTCCCAAACTGAGCTCTCATCTTTCACAAAAATTTACTCCAACAAGTTTTACCCATTTCTGTTATTCTTCTAGTTATTTAGTCTTTGGTTCTGAGAATCTGACTTGACTGTATTCTTTCTCTTATACACAACAGCCAGTTCTCTCCACCTCATGTTTAAAAAAATACCCAGATTGAGAAACCTTCTTACCATCTCCACCTCTGGCACCCTAAAGTCACAATATTCCCTTTCACTTGAATTTTTGCAGTATCTTCCTATTTGTCCCATTATCTATCTTTTGTCCACAAGCAATTTGTCATTTTTGCTTCTGTACTGATGTAACTTAATTATGTTACTGCTCTGTCCCAAATCCTCCAATAGCTTCAAATCGGTCTCATTGTCTGCAAGAATTTTACCCTAGAAATCTATATGATCTTGTTCACACATCTCCTCAGATATTTTCATTCCTTTGGTGGCAACTTCTTCCTAAAGACTTCTCTGTAGACTCTCTTTAAAGCTGCCAACCCTTCATCAACATATCCTATCTCTATGCTAGCTTGTTTGTTTTTCCTTAGTACCCATCACCATTTGTTATTCTACATAGTTTACTAACTAATAAATTTTATTTTTGATCTCTCTCCTGCCAGCCCCCCCACCTGAAACTGGCATGCAAAATTTAGAGTTAGGGACTTACTTTGTTTGATTGGTTTTGGTTCCTTATAAATATAGCTCTACAAATAGCACCTGGTTATCGTAGTCACATGAAAAATATTTATCGACTGTTAAGTGAAAAGTATGTTTCTCTTCTTACATGGGGAAGATCAACTTAGATTGGAATTGCTCTCATTCAGTTCATTGCGTATTTGTTTACATAAAGGTAATCTTTGACATTAATTTCTCCATGTTCAGACCCCTCTTTCGGTTTTGGAGCACTTTTTGGCATATCTGAAATAATTTTCCTTATGATGTAGATTTTCTCAAACTTTGGCCATATCTTCTTGGAAATCAGCAAAGTCACAAACTGTAGGCTGTATCAAACTATAATTTAAGAAATCTGGTTGGGGACTTCCCTGGTGGCTCAGTGGTTAAGAATCCACCTGCCAATGCAGGGGACACGGGTTCAAGCCCTGGTCCGGGAAGATCCCACATGCCACGGAGCAACTAAGCCCATGAGCCACAACTACTGAGCCTGCACTCCATTCCCATGAGCCACAACTACTGAAGCCCGCGTGCCTAGAGCTCGTGCTCCACAACAAGAGAAGCCACCGCAATGAGAAACCTGCGCACTGCAACAAAGAGTAGCCCCCACTCGCCACAACTAGAGAAAGCCCGTGCACAGCAACAAAGACCCAACGCAGGCATAAATAAACAAACAAACAAACAAATAAATAAAAAAAGAAATCCGGTTGAAAAGTTTTTCACTGTTTAGTTTTCTTGAATTTGTGGAAAGTGGGGTATTATAAAACTGATTAAATCCTTCTAAATTTCTAAAGGCAACTGCCTTTTAAGGAAAATATAGTAAAAAAAGTGCTAAAGTCTTTTGCTCAAGGGAGGATTATTAGAATATATTTAAAATCACACAAAGTTTCTAAACTGAATATATTATTTTATGTCTGTTCAGAAGCAGAACTAAGTTGTGACAGTAAAGTAGTGATGCTTTTAAATTTGAAGTCATAACTCATCATTTCTAATAATTTTTCACATAGACTACTTATGACAATGTAAAGTAAGAACATTGCTTATTGAATGGTTATCAAATGACTACAAAATGTTTACTCTCTCCAGATTTACTGTATCAGCATTGGTGAGTCATATATATTTTATAAAAATTATTTAATTATGAAATAATACTATATTTTTATTCCTTTGATTGGAAATTAATTTTAAAAGCATGAACAATTCAAAGGTAAAATGGGTAGAATAGTAGTTACATAGAAGCAGCCTGACAGCATCCCATTCATGGAGACACAAAGAAACCACAGTTGAATACACAGTAATTCCTCCTTTGAAAGTGAATTTACTGATCTCAGTTATTATGTTATAGGGACTCTATTTTGCCAAATCATCTCATTTTCTCAATGATAGCGCTATTGGCAAAAGCAGCTGCTTGGATATCAGTTTTATATTATTGAGCTTTGTAATATATTTTGGTTTCACCTGCTCATGATTTTTCTAAGTTTACATTTAACAGTTTCCTTACTTGTTCAGTTGACATAAAAGTAATTGAGGGAAATATGTTTTAAACAGTGGTTTTTCTTTTATTCTTTTGACATGTTTTCCATTATATTAACATCAGAAAAGAAATCTCTGATTGGTATGCTTTGAAAATTTTTAGACATGATAACAGTGAAAGAGAGAAATACAGGAAGATTGTGATATGTTAATCATCTAGTAATCAAATGTAAACTGCTGCTTAATTTATTTTTAAAACTTTCTTTAGATCTTAATTTCAACTTAAATTTGAAAAGTAACACATTGAGCTAAAGTAGTATGGCATTGTTTATAGCTTTATGGAATCGCCTATATATATAATTATTTCCTTCTAAATGCCTGATATTTCTTATAACTTATGTTAGATTGTAAGCACTTTGAGGCCATGGTCTTTTGTTGTATTTTTTTGCCATTCCATATTTAGAACTTAGACAGATACCTGACAAGTATTTGAAATCATTAAACATTTATTGAATGCATGAATAAGTGAAGGCTAATTTATAGACCTAATTAACAGTATTTTATCAATGATATAGGTAATTACATTGTCTAATCAGTTCTATATAATAGATGCATTTATATGTCTTCATCTGTTTAAGAATACACTTATTTAATAAGGAGTGTTCCCTTTTGTGAGGCGTTTATATATGTAGAAATGTTTTTGCACATTGGTCAAGTTCTATTGTCAATGTCACCAAGTACTTATCAAAAAGAAAAAAAAAACTATGAGTAAGAATAGATAAAATAAAATATCCTTCAACGTAGTAACGGACTCATGGTAGACAATCAATGATGTTGTTGGATAAAGAAAAAGCAGATTTATAAAGAGAAGAGAAAAATCCTTATTTAAGTAGTACATAGCTCTACTTATCAAGATATTGAGTTTTCTGCTTCTTCTCCCCTGGGATTGTCAGGCAGACATCACAAAGAACTAATAAGCTGTGTACTGGACACATTGTAATAACTGAAGTGTAGGTTTAATAACTCTCTTAGTCCACTTAGACTTCTATAACAAACTACCACAGACTGAGAAGCTTAAACAGCAAACATTATCTCTTACAGTTCTGGAGGCTTGGGAGGCCAGATAAGTCAGATTTGGTATCTGGTGAATGTTCACTTTCTGGTTCATAGACAGCTGTCTTCTCACTGTGTCCTCATATGACAGAGGGGTAAGAAAGCTCTCTGGTGCTCTTTTTTAAAGGCAGTAATCTCATTCATGATTAGTCCACCCTCATGACCTATTCACCTCCTAAGGCCCCCACTTCCAAATGCTATCACGTTGGGAATTAGGTTTCAACATTTATATTTGAGTGATTCACAAACATTCAGTCTATAGCAGATGGCAATGTTGAGGAAATGGGAAAACTTGTCTTAGTAATTTAGACAATTTCAGTGGGCTTCCTTCTAATATTGCTGTGATTGGTGTTATGAAGAATATGTAGCCTAGCTAGGACCTCTCAGCATGGTTATTATTTTTATGTATTACAGTTGTTATGTAAATTAACTTCAGGTGATAACATTTAACTCTATCATTCTATCAATAAATACAGTATCAACAAATCCACTGATTTCTGTCAATTATTTAACCAATTTTTATTATATTCTGTTTCTGTACAATAATTCTTTTCAATGTTAGGCTAATATTGATCACTCTAAGTGCTGAACATTTATTAACAGTATTTAAGCTATGACTGTGCCAATATTTTTATGATTGAACTCAAGCAAAGGAAATGTAATAATATGTCACCAAATCTGTACTACTTGAAAGTATGTTTCAAATATTTGGGACAAGTGAAGTCTCTATATTTTATACATCTAGTAGAACAAAGATTTTAAGAAAAAATTTGTACCACAACTTACAAATTGGAGATTCTTCGGTTGCATGACTAGAATGTTTCCACTACAGAACCTCTTGTCATTATATTGTATCCCATTTTTTTTTATTGAGAATATTCTAAGAAAATCCACGTTTATTTTCTTACTTACTCTTCAAATGTTTAAGAACATATTTCTTGAATAGCTTCTTTCTTTAACTATTTATTTTGAATTCATATTAGATTACTGTTTTGGATAGCTATAGAATCCCTAATTTAGAATCTTCTTTCCTCAGAACTCTGAGACATAGTTTTGTTGTCTTTTTGTACCTTGCAAATCCAAAGTGTTAAACCAATCTTATTTCATTTATTAGGTAATCTTCTATCCTCCCCCCTTTTTTTTTGTCCTTTATTATCTTTTGTTTTTTCTTAATAGATCTTTATTGGAGTATAATTGCTTCACAATACTGTGTTAATTTCTGTTGTACAACAAAGTGAATCAGCCATATGCATACATATGTCCCCATATCCCTTCCCTCTTGAGCCTCCTCCCATCCACCCTATCCCAGCCCTCTAGGTCATTGCAAAGCACCCAGCTGATCTCCCTGTGCTATGCTGCTGCTTCCTACTAGCTAACTATTTTACATTTGCTAGTGTATATATGTCGATGCTACTCTTACTTAGCCCCAGCTTCCCCCCCCCACCTTGTGCCCTCAAGTCCATTCTGTACATCTGCATCTTTCCTGCCCCGCAACTAGGTTCATTAGTACCATTTTCTTTTAGATTCCATATTTATGCGTTTAGCATACAGTATTTGTTTTTCTCTTTCTGACTTACTTCACTCTGTATGACAGACATATACCCTGAGAAAACCATAATTCAAAAAGAGACATGTACCACAATGTTCACTGTAGCACTACTCACAATAGCCAGGACATGGAACCAACCTAAATGTCCATTGACAGATGAATGGATAAAGAAGATGTGACACATATATACAATGGAATGTTAGCCATAAAAAGAAATGAAATTGAGTTATTTGTAGTGAGGTGGGTGGACCTCTTCTTTTTTAATGAACTGACTTCTACACATTCACTAGGGTGGATGAGGGTGCTGGCTGTTTTTTGTTTATTGTGGATACTACTCTGTAGAAAGTGTTTCAGTCTGAAGATGTGTCCTTCATTTGGCCCAGGAAAATGTTTTACTTTCTTTTTTTCCTGTCTTATTTTCTTCCTTTCCCTGTTTCTCCCAGTTCCTACTGGAATGTTTTAGGCAGTTGCTAAACATTTTGTATTCTCCAGGTGTTTTCTTGATGTTCCAGTATTTTAACTGGATTGTCACAGCTAATTTTGATTCTCCCTACATCCTTCCAGGTTATATCTTCCTGGGACTCATCCTAGACAATTGTCACTGATCTTGGCAGTTTTCTCCAGGTGTCCCTTTTTCTGTTTCCTGTATCTGTCAGTATAATTCTACTTATTGCAGTTTTCCAGAAATCCATTGGTATCTCTGGCCCACTAATGGATTGCTCTTTTGTTATTGGCATGGTCAAAGATTTTGTTTTTCCAAAGCAGAATAAGAGGATTGATCTGTAATTCTTAGACTGCATTTTATTTACATAATTGTATCTATGTAATGATAGGTTGTACCACACAGAACATAAAAATACCTTTAAATTATGTCCCTAGAATCAAAAACAAAATTGTCACTTGAATAAATGAGAAAATATTGAAATAAGAGCACCAAGTAATTTGGGGGTCAGTTTCATAATAGTGTAATATAACTGAGGCATTAATTTAGCAGTGCTGGCAAAATAGAGATAATTCAGGAAGTATGACAAGACATTATTTATTGTTGAATTTCTTGTAATGTCTGTATCTTTAAGAAGTAAACCTAAACTGTGGTTTTAAAATGAAGCAATATTTTGGTGGTTAGATGTCTTCAACTGTAGACAGATAAAGTAGCAGCCTTTTCCTACCAAGCCTCGGGGATATCTTAAGAGCAAGTCTTTTTGTTTTCTTGTAGGTTCAGTGGGACAAGTGAGTAAAATTACTCATTATTAATGACATATATTTGATGCGTGCATGAGAGTGAGGGTTTGTGTGTGTGCATACATATATATGTGTAAGTGTGTGAGCTGAGTTTGAAAGTATAAAATTTCTTTAATTTAGGAGAAGAAACTCCGATAATTAAATAGTTCAGTAACTTCTTCTCTCACTTCCTTATCTACGCAATGTAAAATATTTGATTTAACTTCTTAGTTTTTATATTTTTCATTGATACAAACTAATTGTTTGATGAATGTGCCAACTCACCCAGTCATTTTTGTTTTATATATGTGAGAAATTAGTGTGAATGACAGGAAACAAGGCTCATTTCTTTCTTTTCAGACACAACATTTTTCCATTATATGCTTAGTCAATAGACTTACTGAAATAACAATGGAGTTCAAGTCACTCTTTGGGAAACTCTAAATCTACCCAAGTTTATACTTCCTACACTGCAGTACAGACTGGGAAGGCAGCCTAACAGTTTCTTTTCTTGCTATAAAATTAAACAAGCAAGAGAGGGGAAAAGGGTGGTCAGGATGCTGGGAGCCCCATGTAACAGCCTCCTTCCCTACCGGGAGATTGCTTACATACTATGATGCTGTCTCCACAGACTGATAAAGGATAAATCCATTTCAAGATAAAAAACAAATAGTAAAATTAATACACTACAATATCTGTGAGAGATAAATAATCAAGAACAAGCCTTCAAAGACTTATATGACTACCTGATGAAAATCAAATTTTCATCATCAAGTAAACAGGATTAACAGAAAATGAAAGCAAAAAGGCAATAAAAGCAAAATATGCGTAGAACAATCTAACAGAAAAAGAAATACCAAGAACTGTATTTGTTTAGTTTTGTTTTTTATATTACAGTACCTACTATGATGGGAAAAACTAAAGTTCTTCATAAATCAATCTTCAATTGAATATTGGAAACTGTGAAAACACCCTTCAAATATTTTAAAATTCAGTTTGAGTTAATAATACAAACAGATAACATATATTTATGCATATATATATATATTTACATATGTAGTCATATATGACACAAGTACATATAGGCACATACCACCGTGTTTTTTCTTATTTTAACAACTCAAAGTGTTTTTAGTTTCTACAGTGTATGTGATATGTTAGTGAAATTAATCAAATCAATTATAGTTAATCTTACCAAAATGCCTTGTAATTTTTACTGTATTTATTCCTATGAATAGTGATGAATAACTTACTTCTTTCACAATTAAAAACAAGACATTATGTCATAACTTGTTTAATTGATTCATTGTGTCCTTTTATAAAAGGTTGCTTTTAAATCATAGGACTAGAGACAGTAAATTAGTCCCTAAAAAATTATACAATGAAATAGATATAGCAGATGGGATAGATAAAATTTATACATTAGCAAAGAAAACATTAAAACCATTCTCAAGCAATTGTCAACTACAAATTGGCATTTTCTATTGGCACTTGCCATCTACCTCTACAAGTATTAAATCATGAGCCACTACAGCTGCTGACTTTCAACACCCCCTGAAAGGAGTTCAGGTGGAGAGCGGAAATGAGGCACTCTGTGCTCTGGGAAAAACTGGCTGAACAGGTCTTCAGATAGTTGGATATTTTCAGGAGCTAGTTTTATGAGCCCGATTCTTGTATCTCCTCATATCTAGAAAAGCACTAAAATCCTTCATGGTGACGACTGCTCCTCGTGACTAGCAGTACCCTTCACGAGACCAGCAGAAACCTTCTACAAAAAGTATGTGCTTGATTGCATATGCTCCCTCTTCACCAAAATCACATATATACTGACCTCCCCTGCTGGCTCTTTGGAGCAGTTTCTCAGAGCTATCTGAAATGCTGTCTCCCAGCCTGCAGTCCTCATTTTGCCCCAAATGCACATTGTGCATTTTTTTTAGGTTGACACAGTCTTTTAAGTTTCATCAATCCGAGTTGGGTCATTTTTTATTATTTGTGTGTGTGCATGTGTGTGTGTGTGTGTGTGAGAGAGAGAGAGAGAAAGAGAGATTGGTTGATGTAATTACTAATTTCTAATC
Organism: Mesoplodon densirostris; assembly: GCF_025265405.1. Classification (NCBI taxonomy): domain Eukaryota; kingdom Metazoa; phylum Chordata; class Mammalia; order Artiodactyla; family Ziphiidae; genus Mesoplodon; species Mesoplodon densirostris. Next base: position 95,406,877 of record NC_082661.1, read on the forward strand.
TAATACTAAATACCTGTATTCTTCTTACAAAAATTTTCCTATTAGAAAGACAAGTGCAACTAATGGATGGAAGTGTGTATTTTCATTACTGAGTAAATAAATTGCATGAACTAATACACTTATATGTAATCCTTATAAAGATGAACCACCATGTTACACAGTATTGGCATGCTCTGAAGTTAAAATAGGCCACAACCAATCAAAAAGTCTTTTTAAATTAATTTTTTCTAGTTTCTCAGAGTGGCAAAGAGGAATTATACTTACAATACCACAGATTTTTTCTTCTAAAATCTTTTCTTCCTTGGTGACTTGGTGTAAATTCTGAAGTCATATGTCTTGACTTGCTTATTGTGGTGATCATTTTGCAATATATGTTTATAAATATCAAATCATTATGTTCTATACCTTAAGCTAATATGTCAGTTACATCTACAAAAATATCTAGATTTGATCCCTAATTTTTCCACTGAGAATTCTTTATTCCACCAAGGTAAGAAGTTGTGACCTTGGGCACTTAATGTAACTTCTTTGTGCTTCCAATTTGTTATGTGAAAAATGGAAATATTTATACCTGTATTTTAGGATTGTTCTGAAAATTAAATGACTTCCAGCGTTGAAAGTACTTAGAACAAAGGCAAATAAACATTCCATAAATGTTGGTCACTATTACTATCTCACATGTTGCTATCAGTCCAATATGAACTTGATATTTTCTCTGTTCCCTTATTCCCATTTTTTTCATTTTTGAAACTAACATTTTTCCTTTTCTATAAATCCGTGTCCTCTCCTTTATCTACTCTATTTCTCTCTTTCTCTCCTTGTCTCTCATTGAGCTTGCTGGGTAGCTTCCTAACTCTCCAACTTATTTGATTCAGCCACGTAAAGTATCAGGATTCAGTCAGGCAAAGACTGAATTTTTCTTAACTGGCAGCTTGAGAGGCCAAAGCTAAGTATAATTGTAACCAAAGGACTCAAAATTGTACAGAAAGAGAGAATGCCAGTTTTTATTTAAGTAAATTATTCATATGTTAAAAGTATTACATAACCTTGAGAATTACATCACACTGAAAAACAGCTTTCTTCTTGACCGCTTTGCTTCACCGTGAATTTTTCCAAAGGTCACATATAAGCTAGATGTACAATTCATTCAACTTAATGTTCTTAGAATGTAAATAAATGTACATGCTTTCCATTCTCTTAATTACTTGCACAAGGTGTCCTTATGTTCGTAACTTAACAGGAGTTATGAAAGAAATGCTTTTGAAATATGGGAAAATCCAATTTTAAAACATACAAACTTGTAAGCAATTAAACTATTTTATTATTAACACATCATAGACTTATTTTTTAAAAGATTATGAAGGAATTAAAGATAAATGTATTGGGTTAAAGGATTATATTAAAATGTGAATTGCATTACCATTTGAAGTATACTTATCTTTTCTCCAAATCTTTACACTGTATCTATGAGAATGTTTTAAAACTACATCATAACACTAAAAAATGCATTCATAATTTAAATTAACATAATCAGAACTTGAATTGGCAAATATTCAATTTTGCTTTTAAGGAATTTTAATTATTAACTTTAACAAAGTTATAAAACTGTGGAACAATATTCTATTTCAAGAAATAATCAGGTAATTGGCTCCTAGTTATTTGATTAAAAAGTACGTTACAGGGTCTTTTGTTTTCCTGATAAATACCTCGTGTTGCAGAGGGTAGTAAGTTAGGTAATGTATAAAGGCTTAGAAGCAAAAGACAATGGCCTCTAATATTGACTTTACCAAATTAAAAAGTATAACCTGAGCCTTCTGTGTCTCAATTTCATTGTTTGGAAAATGAAGGATTTGGTCTAGTGATTCTGAAACTTTCCATTCTCTTGGAAATAAGTAAGTTCTATTGCAAGCTCAATTACCTTTTTATCTTTGATGGTCCAAAGAAAGTGATTAGCAAATATATTAAAGGTTTTGAGTTGATTTTAGATTGGGTCTTTGATTAATTCTCAACTTAGCATAGTATGTAGAATAAAGTAGAATAGAGAAAGACTTGTGAAGTAGGCATGAGGAATGGGAAAGCTTTGAGTTATGCCTTTAAATATACTTACAGATCACGTTATTTGTTGAGGATACCAAAAAAAAAAAAAAAAAAGGCGAAATAGCTTTCCTTAGGAAGACTTAAAGACTAATAGCCCCTCTTTCATCAGTGACTTGCTTCATCATAATGGTTTGAACTAGGAATATCTGTCACCCAAGACACATTCTGATTAGTTCAGAGGCTGAAGTGATTTATTTAAAACTGTGAAAGAAATTCAAGTGGAGTCAGTATTGCTAAGAGAACTCTCTGAAATGGATCCGGGAGGCCATTGAGGAAGTGGGACTAGGCACGTCTCAGTCCAGGTGGAATTTGATCTCTTGACCACTTATTGTCTTACCTCAGGCACCCAGAACATCAGCCCAATGTTCTAGAAATTCAAGATACTTAATGGACCCTTACCCTAAAATAGGTTGTGACAGCCAATCCCTTAAGGACAAATATTTCCTTTCTTGCAGTCATAATTATTGTCAGACAACTTTAATAACCTTATGGATTTGTTTTAATAAGCCCCTGACCCTTTCTCTTCCCCAGAACACTTTTTCGGTTTTACCCAAATCTGTGTCTCCCAAATTGCAATTCCTAAGACCCTAAATAAAGCTCTTTGTTCTTTGTAGCCTTGATACTGATTATTGTTTGACAAAATAAACCTGAAAACTAGTTTTGGTTGTGTTTTAATTTTATCAAAATAGTTTCTTGGAAAGTGTCAAAATTCTTTTTTATTCAGCTTTTTATCTTGAGACAATTTAAAATTTATAGATGATGATATTGTTATGAAATGTCAATGCATCAGAAAAAATGTGAACAAATATAAGTATAGAAATTCTCCTATAATAGTACTAAGATTTTTATTTTATTTAGGAGAATAGATTAGTAGAAAATATTCAGGATCTTTCTTTAATTTTAGTCTCTGTCAACCATCCCAGAGAGATAAAGCACCTATCCATGAAAATAAAAAATAAGATCCAAAATTATTAGGACCTCCCTTTTGGGCTGGTAGCAGGGGTCTTGATCAAAATATAGAGAAGACCTAAGATTTTCCAGATGGATGAGTTGGCCATGTCAATGCAAAATAAGCTTGTACCTTGTTATTTTATGGGCAGTTTATTGAAGACTTCCTGCCTACAATTAGAATCCTACAATAGAACTATATGGGAACTAGATAAGGCAGATAGGAACTTTCCATTTGAGACAGAAGAAACTACATATCAGAAAATCATAGTTTGACCAAGGCCCTCATATGAATGTAGCTTAGAAATGCAGGTTGGAAAAAATGTCAGGACTAGAGATAAATATTTGACTGAGGATTTAAAAGAGACTGAGATGATAATTTATTCAATTAAAGGGTAAAATATAGCTTGTAAATATAGGATATAAATGTTACCTCTGCTATAAAAGGAAAGCATTAGAGGATAAGTAATGAAATAAACATACGGAGATTTTATGAGAAAAAAAAGTCATGAGGTTACTTTCCATGACAAAATCATGTTGTTCTTTACAAAAAAGAAGTAGAAGAAGGAGGAGAAAGAGGGAAAAGAAAAGGAAGAAAATAGGATACAAAAAAGAATTAATACAATAAAGGAACAGTACTTGGAGTTCACAAACACATTTATATTTTTTAGCATTTACACTAGTCAGGGTGCTCCAGAGAATAGATTATATATATACACATATATGTATATATAGAAAATATATATATATATATACACACACATACACACCTATGTAAATTTGAGCCCAACAGATGGAAAATGCCTGCTGAAAGACAAAGAAAAAAAGACAATGAAAGAATATTACAATTAGTAGGAAATAGTATCTTCTAAATTTTTTTATTTTGAAGTAAAGAAAATAAAGCCACACTAAGGAAAGATTACCTAGCATAAGAAGTATTTTGGTCTTTAAAAAAAAAATCCTAATGGTGATCTGACTGCCTTTTACCTGGCCAAAGCCTAGAATGAAGTATATCACTTGTCAGAATTAAAGGGAAATGTTAGTACATGTAATATTCTTAAAATTTGTCATCAGATTCAGAGGGCTTTGAGGACAAATGAAGCTATAAAGAGTCTTTGTAAGGTCTTATAGGAAATAATTGTTTAATTAACTTTGTAGGAAGGTAATATTTGGTCAGTTATCAAGGTTCTTTGGAGTCTAATATTGAAGAGGCTAAGGACATGAGTTCAGTCCCTCAAGGAACATGTCACTGTGTTTGTGGGCAAAAGCTTTCCTAATCATACTTCAAGGCATCTCTCTGATTCATACCATTCATCTCAGGATGGAACAGGGAATATGAATGAATCACTGCTATGGGAAATTAAAGATAATGAAGCCAGTAATATACTCTGATGGCCCTATAAAGACAATGACTACCTAGGAGGAAATACCCAGTAATTTTCCATAAGCTAATATTTCTTTCTTTTTTAGTTTTGTTTTGGTTTTGTCTCTGTGTGCAAGGGACTTTTTTGCTATTGTTTTCAGGACACTCCTCAGCCAGATTTACCATGATCAGTCTATTCAATGTGCCTACATATTTCAGAAACAAATAGAATCTTCAGTGACAAAGACAAGATAATTCACATTAACTAGAATATCCCTTATGTCTTCCCACTGTGGGAATCTCCAATACAAATCTAGTACAAAGGCACGTTGTCTAAAATCTCCAGAGAGGCAAGATGAGGGGGGGGGATCACAAAATAATTTTGATTCTTATTAGCTTGCATTGCTCAAATCACAGACTCAGTTCTTTACTTAATTATGTGATTAAAACCACATTTTCTTGCCATTTTATTTGAGCTGAAATAACTGTACTTTGAAAGACATACAAAATAAATTATTATAGTAAAAAAACTTCATTAATTATCTTCAGGTAGAGAATCCCCTTGATATTAATTTACATTTCATATTACAGTGACTTCTATAATATTAATAATAATTTAAAGCCAAGTGTGCAGTATCACCTCACCTATAATGCATCGTGTTTATGTAAGCAATATTATATGATATTACAGATAGAAAGGTCATTTAAATTATTTGTTAAGATCAAAAAGTTACACACTGGTTATCCAATTGGTGGAAAAATAATGATATAAAAATTGCATATTATTATGTCATTAGACGATTTTATATGTTACTATGTAGAATGTCATTAATTAGAGATCCAGCTAATGATTTTGAAAATATCTTTCCCAATGTTCTTAAGGTATCTTTTTAAATTGAGTATTTCAAAATATGGAGATAAATAAGAGCTTTTGTTTGTTTAGGAATTAGATGTCTTAGATAATCAAAGATTCGCTCAAAGCCATTCCCTACACAGCCCCATCAAACAGCTTCTTAATGTGTTTTTTGTATTTATCAAGAAGACTCAAGTCTTGTCATGGTCTGTTGAGCTGACAGGCTTTAAATCTTGAAGCCTCATGGGTTTTCCTCTGGAAAGGAAAAAGAATGAATTCAGTACCATACCTCCCTTGAAATCCAGCCCTTTTGTCTAATAGCTTTAAAATTAGCAGTGAGCCCAAGGGAGTCATTTAGTGCTGCTCTGAATGTTAAAGCATGAAAAGTCTTTTGATTCAAATCTTGGGAAGCTTAAAAATTTTGTTTTATCTTAATATGAATCCAAATCCAAGACTCTCCTTTATTTTTAATTTGATAAATGTGCAAGGCACAATGCCATTTCTTGTCAGCCATTTCTTACAGATGGCATACCAAAAGAAACAAACTTTCTCTGCCTGAAAAATAAAGTCCTGAATGAACAGCTTATTTCTTCACACATCTTTTCTTTAAAGTGGAAATATTGGTGCATATGAAGTTGACTCAATCAGGTAATCTGTATCTGATGCTCAATCTATAATCTATATCTAACACTCTACTCTGATCAGCCACATCTTGGATACTCTGACTTTTATCTGAGTGATCCTGACTTACTTCTGTGTATGAAGTGAACCTGAATATTATTTTAATTAAAATTGAAGGGCGATTACATTGTTTAGTGACTCTTAGGTTAACAGCTTTGAGTTTGATGTATTACATATATTGTCTTGCCTAAAATTCCTAACAGTAAGGTAGGTATAGTTTTCCTGATTTCATTAGTGAGGAGACTAAAATTAAGAAAATGTAGGTAGTTGTCCAAGGCCTTATAACAAAGTTGAGTCTGATCCTGTATCTATAAAATGCAACCAGCTATATTTTCATCTCTGAACTGTCATAAGGGTAAAATAAGATACTATGTATAAATTATCTGGCATGCAGTAGACACTCAAAACGAATAGTAGTTATTTTGTGTTACTATCATTATACTGACCATAGTAGGTAGGGGTGTATGATTTGAATCCGAATCTCTCTGACTTTGAAACCCTACTTTTACCAAAATTTTTCAAGAAAACCTGAGTTTGGTATCTTATGATTTATGTGGATATTGTGTGTGAAGGTTTGATTTAAATTTTTATAAGAAATAAGAACAGTGCTTAAGTATAAATTGGACTCATTTTATTAGAGCTGTAGACAATAGTCATGTCTTAGTGAAAAAAAAGTTCAAAAAATTTTACAGTTAGGTTTATATATAGTTAAATAGGCTTTTCCTGAATTTCAAAAAACTGAAGATTGACTCCTAAACTAAGTATGGCCTAATGAATTCTTAGTGAGCTACAAACTTTGCAAGTCAAAATGTGCTCTCATTCTTTTTATTTAATATCAACCATAATTAAATGTTCAAATCATGAATATTAAAAACATCTTTAAAAAGAAATGACTCTTCTAAAATAGAATACAACTTGAATCATATTGATGACCCAAAATACCTTTTTAAGTAGAAGTTGATTGATTTTTACTGACAAATAAAAATTACCACATGCTGATCTGAATAGGAAATGAACACAGGCATTCATTTAAGAGGGATCAATTGCCCTTTTTTATTTTAAGTTTCTTTGGTTGTGTGTTTTATTAATTGAAATCCACTTCCTGTTATCTGCCTCTGCTTCCACACCACTAACATCTGTTACTAGGCTTTATATGCCCCCCCCCCCACACACACACACAAACATGTATGCACAATGTTGATAAACTAAAGAGAATGTTCTAATTTCTCTCTTCTTCTATGTGAATGTCAATAAAAAGTGATATGCAAACTTCCTTTTCACACCTAAGTTGTATACTTGAAACGGTCCCCTAATAGTTTTTTTTAGTCTAGTCAGGGTTATCTGGAGAAATGGAACCAATATTATATATAAAAATAAGGAATTAGCTCACACAATTATGGAGGCTGGGAAGTCCCAAGACCTGCAGTCAGCAAACTGGAGACCCAGAAGAGCCAGTTCCAGTCCATCCAAAGGCCCTAGAACCAAGAGAGCCAGTGATGTACTTCTAGTCCGAATACCAGCTCTTCTTGTGAGTCAAGGAGAGCTGATGTTTCTGTCCTAGTCCTAAGACCAGAAAAGACCAGTGTCCAGTGCATGCAGTCAGGCAGGAAGAGTTCCTTCTTACTCAGTCTTTTTGCTCTATTCAGGTCTTCAGTTGTTGGAATGAAGCCCACCTATTTTAGCGACTGAAATCTGCTTTACTCAGTCTACCAATTCAAATGTTAATCTCATCCAGCAACACCCTCAAAGATACACCCAGAACGTTTTGGTCAAATGTCTGGACATCCAGAGGCCCAGTCAAATTGACACATAAAATAACCATCACAGTTTTAAAAATTGCTTTTGATTAAACTTTCTACTTTGAGATTATTGTAAATTCACATGCAGTATTAAGAAATAATACAGAAAAACTCCAGAGGTTTCATGCAGAGAAACTGGTCTTTACCCAGTTTCCCCTACTGTTTAACATATTGCAAACCTATAGTGTAATATCACAACCAGGATATTGACACCAATACACTGAAGATAAAGAACATTTCTATTGAAACAAAGATCCCTCATGCTATAATTTTTAAACCACACCTACTTCCTTATCCCCACCATACCTCCCAAAGTCTCTGCAGTGACGAATCTGATCCCTATGTTGAAAACTTTGTCATTTTACGAATGTTGTGTAAATTAAATCACATAGTATTTAAGCTTTAGCTTTAGCTTTTTCTCTTAGCATTATTCTCTGGAAATTCAAGTAGGTTGCTGCATCTATCAATAATTTATTCTTCATTCTTTTTTTTTGGTGGGGGGCAAAGTATTATTCCTTGGTATGGATCTACCACAGTTTATTCATCAATTGAAAGACATCAGAATTGTTTCAATTTTGTCCGTTGCAAATAAAGTTGGTATAGATACTTGCATCCAGTTTTTTTTTTTTTTTTTTTTTTTTTTTAAACAGAGGTTTTAAGTTCTCTGGGATAAATACTCAGGAATGCAATTGCTGGGATATATGGTAGTTGTATGTTTAGTTTTTTTTTTTTTTTTAGAGAAGGTTCCAAATTGCTTTCCAGAGTGATTGTGCCATTTTATGTTTGCACCCACAATATATGAATGATCCAGTTTCTCCGCATCTTAGCCAACAAATGGTGTTGTCATTATTTCTGTTTTAGCCATTCTGGTATGTGTGTTATGATATCTCATTGTGGTTTTAATATGAATTTCTCTAATAGCTAATGCTGTTTGAAATTTTTTCCTGAGTTTATGTCCTGTCTGCATGTCCCTTTATTTCTTTTGCCTGGTTCTAATTTGAATTTTGGGAGTTTCTTATATATTCTAGATACTAGTCTTTTGTTGGATATGTAATTTGTAAATATTTTATCCCAGTCTAGAGCTTATTGTTTCATGCTCTTAAGAGGATTCCTCACGGAACGAAAGCTTGTAATTTAGATGAAATCCAATTTCTTAATTTTTTCCATTATGGATTATGTTTTTTGTGTGAAATTCAAGAACTCTTTGTGTAACCCCAGATCCTGAATATTTCTCCTGTAATTTTTTTTCTAAAAATGTTTATTTGTGTAATTTACATTTAAGTGCTTGATTTGTTTTGAGTCATTTTTTATATGAGGTACAAAGTTTAGGTTGAGATTCATTTTTTATTAAATAGAAATTATTTTTAAGGAGAGGGAAATTGTTCTGTGATTAGGTCACCTAACCTAGGATTAGGTCACCTAACCTAGGATTAGGTCTTACTCTTCAGTGAGTTAATAATCTGTACTGTTAACCTTATAAGAGTTTCTCAGTTTTTTTCTTCCCCCTTAGGTGGGACAGGGTGGCTACAGCTGACCAGAGTTGGGTATTTCCAGTCCCCCCGTCACTTAGCCTCTGATAATATAATACCTCAGCAGGTTAGGCTATGGTTAAGGGGTTTCCCCTGAGGGCAGGCCTTGTTAGGAAGAACAGAGTGCTCTGATGGACTTCAAAGTGGTTTTTCCCCCTCCCCTGCTAGAAGCAGAAGAAAGGTTTTTTTCTGATATTTACTATGGGAATTTGGTCAAGCTCCTGAAGGAAAATATAATAGTAAGGTCTCCCCATTACTGGTTACCTCTGGAGTTTTTAACCCACAAATCTGTCAACACTGAGCACCAACAGTTCCTCCATCACAGTTAACGTTTTTCCTATGAAGCAGTGGTTCCCATGTGGTTTCCACGTTACTGAAGAGAAATTTACAGCACTAAATGCATACATTAGGAAAGAGTAAAGTCTCAAATACATAATCAGTTATTAGTTCTAGGAGGTTTTTGTTTTGTAGATACCTTGGGATTTTCTATGTGGATAATCACGTCATCTGCAAATAGGGACAGTTTTGTTTCCAGTTCCAATATGGATGAATTTTATTTCCTCCTCTTTGCCTCATTACATTGGCTAGAAATTCCAGCACTATGTTGAATAAGAGTGGGAAGAGTGGTCTGATCTTAGAGGAAAGCATTCAGTATGTCATAATTAAATGTAGATTAGCAGTAGGTTTTTTGTAGGTGCTCCTTATCAAGTTGAAGAACTTCACCTCTATTCTTATCTTTCAGAGTTTTTTGGGTTTTTGTTTGTTTTGTTATCGTGAATGATGGGATTTGAATTTTGTCAAATTCTTTTTGCATCAGTTGGTAGGATTATGTGCTTTTTCTTCTCTAGCCTGTTAAGGTGGTAGGTTACATAGACTGAGTTTTAAATTAAAACCAGGCTTGCACCCCTGGACTAAACCTCCCTTGGCCATAGTGTACAATTCTTTTTATATATTGTTGAATTCTATTTGCTGATATTTTGATAAGAATTTTAATGTATTTTTGAGGGGTACTGGAATGTAGTTTTCTTATTTTGTACTCTTTGTCTGGTTTTGGTATTAATGTATTGTTTGCTCACTAAATGAATTGAAGAGCATTCTCTCTCTGTTGTCTGAGAAAGATTATATAGGATTTGATACTAATTCTTCTTTAAAATTTGATAGAATTCTCCAGTGAAACCAATTAAACTTAGAAATTTCTTTTTTGGAAGTTGTAAAATTACACATTCAATTTCCTCAGTACTTCTTGGGCTATTTAAATTATAGATTTCATATTAGGTGTATTGTGATTGGAGTTTTTGAGAAGTTGGTCCATTTCTCTAACTTATAAAATTTGTGTTTATAGTTGTTCATAATATTTCCTTATTATCCTTTCGATGTCTACAGAGATATTCTTTGTTTCATTACTGATGTTGATAATTTATATCTACTCTTCTTTTGTGATCTAGGTAGAATTTTGTCAATTTTATTGATCTTTCGGTGAACCAGCCCTTGATTTCATTGACTTTATTGTTTTTCCATGCTCAATTTTACTTCTTTACATTATCTATATTATTTCCTTTTTTCTGACTGCTTTAAATTTATTTTGTTCTCCTATTTCTAGGTTCTCAAATAAGATCTTAGATAATTAGAGATCTTTCTTTTTTCTAATGTATAAATTTAATGCTGTAAATTTTCCTCTAAGCACTGCTTTAGCTGTGCCCCTATAAATTTTAATATGTTGTATTTTCATTTTCATTCAGTTCAATATAGTTTTGGATTCTCCTTGATATTTCCACTTTAACTCATGGGTTTTTTAGTAGTATGTTTTTTAACTTCCAAGTAGTTGGTAATTTTTCTCTTATCTTTTTGTTATTGATTTTTAATTTGATTCCATTGTGGTCAGAAAACACATTCTCTGTATAATTCTAAGTCTGTTGTATCTTTTGAGGTTTATTTTATAACCCATGATATCATTTAGATTGGTGTATTATATGTGAGTCCTTGAAAAAACTGAAATCTGATGTTAGGTGGAATATTCTATAATTGTTGATTATATCCTATTGTTTAATGGCATTTTTTAGTTCTTATTTATTCTTATTGATTTTCTGTCTAGTTGTCCTTTCAATGTGGAGAGAGGTTGCCACACAGGTCTACAACTGTAATTGTGGATTTGTCTATTTCACCTTCAGTTTATTACTTTTAGCTTTACATATTTGCAGTTTTGTTGTTTGGTGAATGCAGACATAGGACTGTTTTGTCTTCTTAGTAAATTAATACTTTGATCATTATATAGTGTCCTCTGTTTCTCATAGTTTTCTTTGTTTGGATGTCTGTTTTATCTGATATTAATATAGCCACTCCTGATTTATTTTGACTAAGGTTTGCATGATACATGTGTATTTCTCTATTCTTCTACTTTCAAACTGCCTATATTGTTATATCTGAAGTGAGGTCTTTTTTAAACATCATATAGTTAGATCATGTTTATTAATCCAGTTTGCCAAGCTCTGTCTTTTAATTGTGTTAATTAAGACCATTTGTATGTAAGGTAACTATCAATATGTTAGCACTAAGTTTGCCATTTATAATTTGTTTTAGGTTTGCTTTCTCTGGTTCTTGTTCATCTCCTTTTCTTTTATTGCCTTTCTGTGGGTTACTTGAACATTATTTTAGGATTTCATCTTGATTTATTTATAGTGTTTTGAGTATATCTCCTCTTATATTGTTTGTGTGGTTGCTTTAGGACTTACAATATATATGTATAACAGTCTACTGATGTCATTATTTTACCAGGATGTTTTTACTAGAAATAACATTGTTTTGACAGTTCTTTCCTTTTAACATCTGGAAAGTATTGTGCCGTTTCTTTCTGGCCTCCATGGTTTCTGATCAGGAATGCACTGTGTCATTGTAATTGATTTTTTCCCCATATAGGTAATATAACCATTTTCTCTTGCTGTTTAAAAAAATGTTGTTTTTTAATTTCAGCAGTTTAATTATGATGTGTGTTGCTGTGGATTTTTTTTTGTTTGGGTTTACCCTATTTGGGTTTTGTTCTGGAATCTGGAGAGTTATGTGTCTTGCCAAACTAAGTTTTCAGTAATATCTACTTTGAGTACTTTTTTTCATCCCTGCCCTCTTTCTCTTCTCATCCATGAAATACAGTGACATGAATGTCACATATTTTGTTATAGACTCATAGGTCCCTAAGGCTCTGTTCATTTTTTTAAAGTCTATTTTCTCTCAGTTATTCAGAGAGTAATTTCTCTTGTTATGTCTTCTAGTTAACTAATTCTTCCCTGTCCCCTCCATTCTACTGTAAAGCCCGTACATTGAGCTTTTTATTTTGATTATTATATTTTTAAAAACTGAAGTTTTTATTTGATTACTTTTATGTCTACTATTTCTTGTCTGAGACTTTGTATCTCTCTGCTAAGGCTTTCTATTTTTTCACTTGTTTCAAGTATGTTTATAATTTCTTCTTGGAGCAATTTATGATGACTGCTTTAAAATCTTTGTCAAATAATTGTAGTATCTCTGTTATCTTGGTGCTGTCATCTATTGATTGTCTTTTTTTTGTTCAAATTCATTCAACTAGATCTAACTGGTTCCTAGTATAATGAATATTTTACAGTTGAAACCTGGACATTAAAAAAAATTATTCGATGAGACTTAGATTCTGATTTAGAACTTATTTTACATGACTTTCTTTGGTGTAGCTCAGGCAAGGGAAGTGTGTGCTACTTCATACAGTCGGGTGGAGGTACACGTTCTGCCTCCCCATACAGCCATATGACACCTGGGTGTACAAACGTCTCGTTTCAGCTGGGCAGGGTTCGTAGTTCTAATTCCCCATGAGATCCCCGGTGACAACATGGTGGTGGTGGCCTCATTACCACTGGGCAGTGGTGCAACTCTCACCTTCCCACTTGGTGTTCTCTAATTCCATACCATTGAGGTGAGCAGGCACCTCATTTTGTCTCCCTGACAATGAAAATGTAGATTATCCATTCTTTCTTTGATGCTATATATGGTCATGGGACCACCATTTTTTTCTGTGGTGTTGGGCTGAAGAGGAGCAGTTGTTGTCAAAAAGTTTTCTGTTTTCTTTCTGGTCATTTGGCTAGAGACAGCAAGCTTTTCTTGGGTTTTTTTTTTTTTTTTTTTTTAATCTGCACTGGCTATTGTTTCTGGGTTTCGGCCTTCTTGTGAAGAAAACCTTGTTTCATGAATCATGAGGTCCCTAGTAGGTCTACCTCCTTTAGACTTTACAGAGTTTTTTTTTTTTTTTTTTTTTTTCTTTCAGTACGCGGGCCTCTCACTGTCGTGGCCTCTCCCCTTGTGGAGCACAGGCTCCGGACGTGCAAGCTCAGCGGCCATGGCTCATGGGCCCAGCCACTCTGTGGCATGTGGGATCTTCCCGGACCGGGGCACGAACCTGTGTCCCCTGCATCCGCAGGCAGATTCTCAACCACTGCGCCACCAGGGAAGCCCCAGAGTTTTTTTTTTTTAATTAAAAAATTTTTCTTTAGATATAATGTCAATGTGTTTTGGTTGTTCTTAGCAGGAGAAATATGGAAAAATATACCTATTCCACCTTTCTAGAAGCAGAAATCTTCCCTAACATTTTTATTTTTTAAAAAAAACTGAGATCAAAGGTCAAATTATGAAATAAGACATTGATGAACATAAGAATGAAATATTAAAATCAATAGTAGTTCTGATAAAGCTCTGTCTCTCCTCTCTGTCTCTCCTCTTTCTCTCTCCATATCTATGGCTGTGCCATCTATAGCTATTGATATATTACTTGCCATTATTTACCCATATCTATTTTTATTCACAAACTGCCATACTCATATTCACACTCACATCCTTATTAAACTCATACCAATGCGTTATCATCAGTATTTATACTAAATCTTCCTCCTGCCCTATATAGGACAAATGAGACTTCTAACTCTAATTTAATTTATATTTGGCTTCCTTAATATGTCTTTGCTTTGTATATGAAACCAGTGTAAAACTAGTTCATTTTAGAATATGAAATAAACCAAACATTATATACAAATTTGAATTTCTCAGTTATTACATATTTACATATTTAACAACTATTCATTAACATCTGTTTGGGCAAGAAACTTTGTTATTAATTGGGTATCAGTAGTATATAAGACACATGTGGTCTTGTTGCCATGAGATATACATGCTATTCTATGTATCGATATATTTCATATCCTTTACCCTACCCACCTATCCATGAATACTTTCCTCCATATGTACACACACGTATGCACACATACAAATACACACATAGTAACACAATTCAGATAGAAATGAACGTTCTAGTAGTAGATTCTATTATTTGCCAAGGCTGGAAAATGGTTAAGTTAAAATCACAATTTTCACTTGTGACTAAAGAACTAATTAACTGTCAACTTCACCCTTAATGGATTTTTTTGTTTTTTTTCTGGTTCTGGAAATCTTCTACTTACCTTTGTCTGTTTTCAGGAGCAGAGCATGTTCCTAAGCATCAGATTTTTAGAGAGACAATAGAAATGTAACTTGAGGACTTCCCTGGTGGCACAGTGGTTAAGAATTCGCCTGCCAATGCAGGGGACATGCGTTCGAGCCCTGGTCTGGGAAGACCCCACATGCCATGGAGCAATTAAGCCCATGCACCAAAACTACTGAGCCTGTGCTCTAGAGTCTGCGAGCCACAACTACTGAGCCCATGTGCTTAGAGCCTGTGCTCTGCAACAAGAGAAGCCACGGCAATGAGAAGCCCGTGCACCACAACGAAGAGTATACCCCGCTTGCTGCAACTAGAGAAAGCCTGCGCACAGCAACGAAGACCCAACGCAGCCAAAAATAAATAATAAATAAATTAAAAAAAAAAAAGAAATGCAACTTGAGGATGTGTGTCATTTCTAGTGGGAATAAAAACACCAAACCATTCCTGCTCTCTTTCTCTCATATTCACTAGTGATGTGGAGCTGTAAAATAAAACATGTTAAAAATAATTTTCCTTAGTAGGGTATAATGTTTGTTTAATTGTGTAAGTAGTCTTCTGTTCAAATTTTGAAATACATTTTATAGTCTGAACACTTCTCTAATTCAAAGGTGAACCATATAGATTATACTCGCCTCAAGGACAGGGGTTATCTTTCATCCACTGTTTTATCACCAGTTCCAGTCACTGTGACTCAGGCTCATTAGATGATGGTTGAGTCAAGAACTGAATGGCAAGCACTTCCCTGGTGGTACAGTGGTTGAGAGTCCGCCTGCCGATGCAGGGGACGTGGGTTCGTGCCCTGGTCCGGGAAGATCCCACGTGCCACAGAGCAGCTGGGCCCGTGAGCCATGGCCGCTGAGCCTGCGCGTCCGGAGGCTGTGCTCTGCAACGGGAGAGGCCACAACAGTGAGAGGCCCATGTACCATAAAAAAACAAAAAAAAACAAAAAAAAACAAAAACAAAACAAAAAAAAAACTGAATGACAAGAATGAGTCAGCTAATATCTGGTGGCAGAATGTTCCAACTGCAAAAATGTCAAGGGCATAAAAGAGAGCACAATAAACAGGAGCCAAATATATATTATAAGGACAGAGAGGAAGAGATTGTAGAAAGAAAAGGGCCAAGGAATGAGCTTCATGGTGTTTCCATATTTGCAAAAAATGCATTGAGCACACAATAACTTCTCAATAAATCTGCATATATTCTTTTTCAGATTCTTTTCTCTTATAGATTATTACAAGATATTGAATGTAGTTCCCTGTGTTATACAGTACGACCTTGTTGTTTATCTATTTTATATGGTAGTGTGTATCAGTTAATCCCAAGCTCCTAATTTATCCCTCCCCCACTGCCCCCTCCCCTTTGGTAACCATAAGTTTGTTTTCTATGTCTGTGAGTCTGTTTCTGTTTTGTATATAAGTTGATTTGTATCATTTTTTTTTAGATTCCACATATAAGTGATATCATATGATATTTGTCTTTGTCTGACTTACTTCACTTTGTATGATATTCTCTAGGTCCATTCATGTTGCTAAAAATGGCATTATTTCATTCTTTTCATTATATATTTTATATATATATATTATATAAATACCACATCTTCTTTATTCATTCATCTGTAGATGGACACTTAGGTTGCGTCCATGTCTTGGCTATTGTAAACAGTAATGCTATGAACATTGGGGTGCATGTATCTTTTCGACTTAGAGTTTTCATCTTTTCTCGATATATGCCCGGGAGTGGGATTGTTGGGTCATATGGTAACTCTATTTTTAGTTTTCTAAAGAGCCTCCATACCATTTTCCATAGTGGCTGCACCAATTTACGTCCCACCAAGAGTGTAGGAGGGTTCCCTTTTCTCCACACCCTCTCTAGCGTTTATTATTTGGAGACTTTTTGGTGATGACCATTCTGACCAGTATGAGGTGATACCTCATTGAAGTTTTGATTTTCATTTCTCTACTAATTAGTGATGTGAGCATCTTTTCATGTGCCTGTTGGCCATCTGTATGTCTTCATTGAAGAAATGTGTATTTAGATTTTCTGCCCTTTTTTTTTTTTGTGGTACATGAGCCTCTCACTGTTGTGGCCTCTCCCGTTGCGGAGCACAGGCCCCGGACGCACAGGCTCAGTGGCCATGGCTCATGGGCCCAGCCACTCCACGGCATGTGGGATCTTCCCGGATCGGGGCACGAACCCGTGCCCCCCGTGTCGGCACGTGGACTCTCAACCACTACACCACCAGGGAAGCTCTTCTGCCCATTTTTTGATTGCATTGTTTGTTTTTTTGATATTGAGGGGTACTTGCTATTTGTATATTTTGGAAATTAAGCCCTTGTCAGCTGTATCGTTTCCAGCTTTTTTTCTCCAAATCCATAGGTTCTTTTTGTTTTGTTTCTGGTTTCCTTTTCCTGTGCAAAAGCTTGTAAGTTTGATTAGGGTCCCATCTTTGCTTTTTAACCATGTTTAAAGTCCTCCAATTATATTAATGACTTGTATCGAAAGGAATAATGTATTCATTGGAATCCTTCTTTTCTTATTTTTATGTTTTTGTAGAAATGTAAGTGATGCCCTGAGTCTCTGTTGGGAATGGCCCCAGTGGAAGGGCATTGGCAAAGCCTGGGGCCGGGGCCTTTGTCTTGTCTGTTAGTGACCCTTCCCATAGCTTGACTCATGGAGATAGGGTGTAGGGCTACCTCCACATCTTTCTTTGGGCTCTGCTGTTGCTCACTTCAGAAAGGGGGCTGAGGAGACACAGATTTCTGCCTGTAAATTTGTTTGACCTGTTGCATGATTCCAAGAAAAAAAAAGATGTTTGGTGTCACAGTGGTCACGAATGATTTTGGAATTCCATGATGAAGGAGGTGGGGAAAGGCCAATAGTTGTTGGAATCCTTCTTTTAAAAACAAGAGTGCTGGGCTTCCCTGGTGGCGCAGCAGTTGAGGGTCCGCCTGCCGATGCAGGGGACATGGGTTCGTGCCCCGGTCCGGGAGGATCCCACATGCCGCGGAGCGGCTGGGCCCGTGAGCCATGGCCTCTGGGCCTGTGCGTCCGGAGCCTGTGCTCCACAACAGGAGAGGCCACAACAGTGAGAGGCCCGCGTACCGCAAAACAAACAAACAAACAAAAACAACAACAACAACAACAAAAAAAAAACAAGAGTGCTAGAGAACCCTCATGAAATATTAATATGCTACTAAAATTAAGTTGAACATTTGTGGTTCTTAATCTCACTTGTAACCTGAAACTACCAGCTTTTCTCCCTGCCAGGCTTCCAACTCTGCTGTTTCACCCTTTGATAGAGTCTAGCAGTTTCATTGCCTGTGGCTCCTAGCAGGGTGACTTGGAAGCTTTAAAACCCCCTACAATTTTGTGATATTTTTTTTTAATCAATAAATGACTCTTGTGCCTGAGTTAGCAACCCACTGACATTCTCTCAAATCTCTTGAATGGCTCCTGGTAATTCTCACAATTGTAAACTGTTTGGTGCAGACTTAGGTTGTTAATAGCTATCCTTTGACTATTTCTTAATTCCCTTTGATTTTTTTTAACAATTTACTTTCCTATATAACAACCAAGTTGGAACAAAGACTACCTAATGGTAAGAAGTTTAATACATACTGCATAAAGCTCGAAGGTTCCAGGTCCATAATACTGTTGAAACGGTAAGAATTCTAATTCCTTATGAGTAGGTTCAAGTCACTGATTTATGGAAGTTGATAGTTAAAGCTGTGACAGTTCAGTTTCCCACTTTCTTGGATTTAGCCTGTCACTCACCTAACTTCTTATTCTAGGCTACTTGTGACTACTAAAAAATCCATTTAGAAATAAAAAGACAAGAACTGCTCTACTATTTACAATGCTAGGCTAAATCAGGAATGAAAACATGTGCTCTGTGTTTTGTCTTGTTTGCATTTGTGTTTTAATTTTATTCAAAACAACTTGAAGTTTTATGTCACTCTATTCTACTATGACATGACACTTTATGGGAACTTATTTAAAGAAATACACACTGGATCTGTACACTTTGAGTGTAGTTTATAAATAATTAGTTGTAAGCATAGAAATTAAAACTACAGAATTTCATATTTTTGTTGCCAGGAATTTTCATCCCCTCAGGCTATCTTTTTTCTTATGTTTAAGTACTGCCAGTAAATCAATGATTTTTAAATATACCAGGCTCTCAAGAAGGATAAGAGAAACAAGATTTCAGTTTAGATGGAAGTGATCTAAATAAAGATGCTCCAGAAAGATAGTGTCTATGAATGTTTTCAGATGATCTAGAATCCAGAAAAATATCATTATCATATTATGCCATTTCTTTGAATGTGAATTAGAAATGTGTCTGAAAACTCCCCTTTAAACTCTGTTAATCTGGATCTTTAAAGATGCCAGGGGAATGCAGTGTTCAGGTTGATTTTTACTATGAAATGTTTCCCAGAAACAGACATCATGAAGTGAGATTTGGTGGTAACATCTTAAGAAAGAGAGGAATGCTTCTGTTCTCAAAGCCTCATAATGAATATGGCAGATGAAAATGGAGAAGTTTGACATGAAGGACCAAGACGAAGAAATATTACCATTTTCCAACCATGAACAAATTATAATCCCACCTATAGTATTCATTCAAACTTCTCTATGTATAGGCAGAAACTTAGAAAATAGTTTTTCCACTCCTTGCCCTCCCCAATTTATTATTACGGATTTTATCAATAGCTGCAGAATCCTGCCATTCAAGTTAAAATGTACATATGTGTATGGCATACAATGGAGGAAAATTTGAGGATTGCTCTTTGCCACACTCAACTTCTTTTTTGAAGCAGAAAAAATCAATGGCTTTGGAAAGGGGATACAGGATTCAATTGAGAAACAAACTCAATTCAAATGAGGCAACTATACAGTCAGAAAAATAGGGAGTAAAGGGATGAAGACTATTTTAAATAGTGTTGAGAAGAACATTTCTGCTACTCTTGGTTAAAGCACCTCAAAAGATAGATAGGATGTTTTGAAATGAGGTTATTTTTCCAACATTATTTATGCATCATTCTTCACCACAATTAATGAGATTATTAGTGATAACTCAGGTACGCTTAAACTCAGAGTAGCAACATAAAGTTTTAAAATACATCTTTTAGTCTTACAGTGGTGCTTTCCAGCCAATGCCAGAACTTGAAACAAGCATGAGAAGCACTTTTCAGCATTCAGTAGGATTATTTCCATTGTTAGTGAAGGATTCAAGAGACAAATTAAGACTGGTTTCTTTAAAAATCACTGTGGCAGCTTGGCTTAGGAAGAGTGGAAGTTGTTTGCGATCCAATATTATCTCAGGCTTGTGACACTGAGTATTTGGAAACACTTGGATATTTTTCGCATTTGCAATGAATCATTTTTATTAATGGGTTTCTTGAGTAGTTCTGCTAAATTTACACCTCAGATCTGAATTTTGGACAAAGAGGCACCACAAAGGGAAACTTATATAAAAATGGAGAGTGCTTTTAGTTACACCCTGTATGTCACAATGGAAAGGTTTGATTTTAATTTCAAACTTTAAGAACATGTAAAAATATTGTTGTAATTTCTTCCTTGCCTTCAATAAATATTACTTTGTAATCAGTTTCTCATTCTAACTTCCTTCACAATAAATGTCACCTATCTCATCAAAAAAGATTATTGTATGAATTACAACTGAATGCTAATAAAAAATTACTTCATGAAATGTAGGTTATTCTTTACAGAAGTGAACCAAGTAGTTGTTCATGAGCCATTTAAGCATATAAATGCAATTTAAATTGCAAAGGTAAACTATCAGAAGGAAACACCTGTAAGTTTTCAGTCAGTTATCCACTGATTTTTAACCAAATCAATAAATTGTAGCAGGACAATGTATTTGCACCACCCAGTCAAAACAAATAAAGGCTATCTACTTATTATCACAGAAGCAATAAAAAAAGGCTTGCACAGCATTCTTCTCTTAATTTATCTTTCACTCTGCACCATAAAGATAACAAAGTGTTGCATTTCCAAAGAACATACTGTTTTACTCTGTATGTTTTTCATCACTGAAGTCTAGAGAGTATTGTTTTTTAATTTGGTGATGGAATACATCAATTAGAAGTAGTCTGAATGTTGTAGGAGGATAACGACAATGGGTATGAAAGAGAGAGGGATGTATAGTATGAATTAATGGTGCTTTTATGGCACTTCTTATTGGATTCATGGCAGAGCTTATCTGATGAGTAAATAACTTATGGATCGTTCAGAACGGGAAGGAGAATGTGTTTAAAGTCATCTGATTAGAGACACTCATGTAAGAACGATGGAATTAACCTCTGTGATTAACTCCTCTAAATCCTTGCATATGAATATCATTTTTTATTTTTATTTATTTATTTTTGTGGTACACGGGCCTCTCACTGTTGTGGCCTCTCCCTTTGCGGAGCACAGACTCCGGACGCGCAGGCTCAGTGGCCATGGCTCACGGGCCCAGCCTCTCCGTGGCATGTGGGATCTTCCCAGACCGGGGCACGAACCCGTGTCCCCTACACCGGCAGGTGGACTCTCAACCACTGTGCCACCAGGGAAGCCCTAAGCAGTTTTTATTCCTATCGTCTGCCACTAACAAGCTGCATGACTTAGGGACATTCACTATGGTGAAATTTTGAGTTTTCCTGTTTTCCCCTGTGAGAAGAAATCTTTAAATTTTCTTCTCTCTTTAAGGCTCTGTGATTCTAGCCATGCTAATAGAGGGTGATCCAGGTGAACAGAGTTCTCTACATGCAAGTCCTGATTATAAGTGTTGACTTCCCTGTCTAGTGTCATGAAGATGTGATGCTCATTAAAAGGTAGAATTGATCTGATTCCAATGTGACTCTCTGAACTGGAAAGCTTAAACAGCTGTGTCTGATGGAGTTTGGAGTGAAGCTTAACAGTACCAAATTTCAGGTATTTTCCCATTGACCTCTGCTTTGAACCAGAAAAGTTATCAGTAATAATGAATGTAATGCATTAATTCCTTCATGAAACATAATTGGCACACAAGCATGGCCAGCCTAGGATACATTGGATACTTTGTCTCTGAGATAAGTTAAAAAGTATCATTGGTGGTTAAGGTAATGAAACTTGGTTTACGGAAAGGTAAGAAAAGATAGGGGTAAGCAACCTAAAATGCTTGGCCATACTATGGAGAGGGTCCAGCCTAGGATAAAATATGTTTCTGCGTAGAGCCTCTCAGCCTGGCCAATAAATGGAACAGAAATGAACATGAACAAATTTGAAAAAATATATATGGATACAAACATTGCTAATTTTTATATTCATTATGCCACAGCACAGACCTTCTCTGGGCTACAAATAGCCCTTAATTCATAGCCTGCAGAAAATTGCTTATAAATGTAAGTGAAATTAATCCATGGTGGAATTTAGCAAATAAATTAGATCATTCTGCATCTTTACATACAATGTCAATAATGTTTAAAATCTGTGAATTGTGCCATTATTTCAGGAAAGAATAGTGAAGTTTCATATATTTTAAATTCATCAAAAGAAAGAAAGAGTACTTCTGTTTCAACCAAGTATGGCAATATAATTAAGTCAGTCAGATTGAATTAAACAGCTAAATTAACTTGAAGCCCTTTCTGCCATCCACTGTAAGTCTGCAGTTTTTAATTAATGTTTAAAATGCAGTTTGCTTGTAGATGATGTTTAATTTATAGCTATAAACAAAATATGTAAGCTTATGGTAATTTGAATATTTTCCTCATGAAATATTCTTTTGGCCTTAAAATGATAGAAAATGAATACAAATACAATTTAGCTCTTTTGTAATTAAAATAAATGTTTCTCTTTCTTCTTGTTTTACTTTTAAGTAAGTTAAAACTTAATATACCATAAACCTAAGTAACTGGGGTATTAATAGCCTTTAAAATATAGCTCACAAACTATGGATTGTGAGCTAAGTGGTTGCAAATTTCCCAATCATCCCATTTGAAATTCTAGGGTAATTCCATATCATATTGCATAATCAGTTATGAGTAAAATGATGGACCCTTAGGGCAATATAAATTCATCAGGATACATACAATATATAATCCAGGCCTTATTTCTTTGTAAAAAGGTGTATGACTTATTTAGATGCTTATTATAAAAACTTCATTCTAATCAAAATATAAAACTTAGTGTTAAAATCTACATTTAGTTTATATATTTTAAAGGAAACATGACTTATCACACCATGTCATAATTTTATATAACTATGCTACACTTTTTATGTAGGAATGAAAACTAATTTTTGAGGTAAATAAATATAATTTGTCTGACATTTTAAAAATAATTATAGAAAAATCAAATGCTCTGAATCAAACTGAAAAATGTGCTATGACTGGTATTGATTTATTGTGCTATCAGAATCTGTGAAATGTAGAATAAAAATGCAGGCAAATTTTGCAAATTTGACCTAATGCTTGGCCACAACACTTTGACAAGCAGCTTGTCCTTCTGTAGTGAAGGTTCACGTGGAAGTTCACCAAGTCTTTAGATGAATTTCCCAACTGTGCCAACTCTAGATTTCAAGGCATGTGAGTGTATAGAGACACAAAGATACTCCCAGTGCTGAAGAGACACAGTTATCTACATTTTGGAGAACTTAAATCTTGCTGAAATTGTGTTATGACTGTTTCTATGCCAGGAACAAATAGAGTGATCATGCATCTTTTTCACTTATTTTTGTATTTCAACCACTTGTGTAGGTAAATATATTTAAAAATTAATTACCTTCCAAGAATATATGTAATGATTTACTAATAAAATTTTCACCAAACTCAGAATAATGATAAAGAACATAAGCTAAAATAATTGCCTTTCAGATTAAGAAGATGTTTCTGCATCCAAAATGTGTTTTGATAATTCACCAATTTTAAAATTAGAAATGTTTAATGACTAACGTGGCAACAATATTTTAGAATCTTCTAAGACTTTTTTTATTTTCCTGTAATGATAATGCTAAAAATCAATATAAACTGTATATTTTCAATTATGAAAAACGTAGGGATTTAAAAATATGAATAATATACACCAATGTAATAATAGTGCTAAATTTTAAGTGAACATGTTCATGATGGTTTTCACCTTTTTATTTTTAATATTTTCCAATGCTATGTGTTACTTTAGTAAAAACAAAAACTGGAAATTATTTTGAAAAATATCTTTATACATTTATGTGTATACAGCATGTTCTTAATTATTACAGAAAATACACAGAGTCAAAAGTTGAGAAGGAAATGTACTATAAAACTAAAAGTGGCTATTTCTGAGCATTGGGCTTTTAGGTTATGCCCTTCCTTCTACTTTTTTGAATTTTCCAACCTCTGTTTATTGAGCATATTGATGGCAAAAATAAATTTATTTTTAAAATTCTGGGTTGTCTTTAACATGATAACATTTTAAGAATTAATATTTGAATAACAGTGACTGTTAGATCTGTTACATTTGTTCTTTAATCTCTGTTAAGGAGATATTATACGCTCCAAGGAAATGCCCTTACTCAGGATCCAAAAAAATCATAAAGGTGAAAATTTATTTTCATTTATAAAATACAGGTGCAAGTTTTTGGTAACTTGAATGGACCCTGAGACATATGCATTTAAAAATTTTAGGTTTTGAGTTCCTTTACTGTTGATGTCACAGTCGAGTAAAATTGCTGTTAAACGAAAATTGTTAGTCAACCCAAAATTGAATTAATTGAATATTCTCCTCAGATAAATTAAAAATATATTTTATTAAAAAAAAAAAAAAAAAGGGCTTCCCTGGTGGTGCAGTGGTTGAGAGTCCACCTGCCGATGCAGGGGACACGGGTTCGTGCCCCGGTCCAGGAAGATCCCACATGCCGTGGAGTGGCTGGGCCCGTGAGCCATGGCTGCTGGGCCTGCACGTCCGGAGCCTGTGCTCCAAGACGGGAGAGGCCACAACAGTGAGAGGCCCGCGTACCGCAAAAAAAAATTAAAAATAAATAAATAATTAATTTTAAAAAATTTAATTTAAATATTTAATAAAAGACCTTAAACTTTATAATGGAAAACCTATTGGAAATATAATGGTATTCTTTGTAAGTGTAATTCACTAAATATAATTCAGTCTTTCTTTGATGGCTGAAAATTTCATGATGCCCGAGTCATCACTGTGAATGTTAGCTTGACTGTAGAGGATCATAAATGCAGACATAGTAAGAAATAGAACGGTACTTCCTAGCAACTTTAACTGAACATTTTCTGTAGTAAATATAGTTCTCTTTACCATTCCGCAAACACGTTTTGATTATTTCTACTTCAAGCAAACCCTGGAAGTGAAGTTCTTATTTCCCATCACCCATCATCCTACACATTCTTTCCTTGAGTATCTCCTCAGAAAAAGTTCCCTGGTGGCTCAGTGGTTAAGAATCCACCTGCCGGGCTTCCCTGGTGGTGCAGTGGTTGAGAGCCTGCCTGCCAATTCAGGGGACACGGGTTCGTGCCCCGGTCCGGGAAGATCCCACATGCCGCGGAGCGGCTGGGCCTGTGAGCCATGGCCGCTGAGCCTGCACGTCCGGATCCTGTGCTCCGCAATGGGAGAGACCACAACAGTGAGAGGCCCACGTACCACAAAAAAAAAAAAAAAAAAAAAGAATCCGCCTGCCAATGCAGGGGACACGGGTTCCAGCCCTGGTCTGGGAAGATCCCACATGCCACATAGCAACTAAGCCTGTGTGCCACAACTACTGAGCCTGTGCTCTAGAGCCCACGAGCCACAACTACTGAAGCCTACGAGCCACAACTACTGAAGCCTGCACTCCTAGAGCCCATGCTCCACAACAAGAGAAGCCACCACAGTGAGAAGCCTGTGCACCCCGTGAACCACATCGAAGAGTAGCCCCCGCTCGCCGCAACTAGAGAAAGCCCACGCACAGCAACAAAGACCCAACACAGCCATAAATAAATAAATAAAAAATTTAAAAATACCACAGTTTGTTAATAAACACTTCTTATAAAAAAAAAAACTTTGAAAACATTTCAAGTATCTCCTCAGAAAAAGTTCTCCATGACGATAGCAGTGCATGTTAGTTTCTTCTTCTAAAACTTATATTTTTTTCTTCTAAAAGTTATAGTCAGTGAGCTTCATTTTCTTCATCATTTACAACCTAATTTACAAAATATAATGTTTAAACAAATGCAGTCTATTTAAAGTAAATGGAGGAAGTATTGGTTCTTGTATGGGATGATAACCATACCAAGTCCCCCTATGCTTTTTCTAATAATGGTATGTTGAGAAAATAACCTCCCTTCTTTATCTTTATAAGTAGGAATAATCATTTACATTCATCTGCAAGGAAAAAATAGTTTTTTTCTTATAATTAAATCAAGAATAAATCTGA
The DNA here is from genome assembly GCF_025265405.1 of Mesoplodon densirostris. Taxonomy (NCBI): domain Eukaryota; kingdom Metazoa; phylum Chordata; class Mammalia; order Artiodactyla; family Ziphiidae; genus Mesoplodon; species Mesoplodon densirostris. The sequence goes on from NC_082661.1 coordinate 95,433,039, forward strand.
TAAGTCCTTAAATAAAAAGTATTAAATAATGTATGGGCAATATCTTCATTATTATTTTATAAAGCATCTAAGGAATTTGTTAAAATGGAAAGGTTTTGTTTCATTATTTTTCTTCTTTTTCATTAGTCAAATCTCTATAAGTGTGCTGAAGGGAATATTAAATTTTGCTGAAGCAATTATGCATTGAATGAGATAAGAAACTTCAGGTACTACTTCTTTCTTTCTTTTTTTTTTTAAATTTACGTGGCCTTCATTCACTGCTGCGCTGGTTGAAGTATAGTATTCAGGCATTTTAACTGATCTTTTCAACTTGGTTACCAAAATGTTGAGTGCAGTTTTTAGCTAGTGTCTTCTGGGCCTAAATATTTATCTATAAGTAAATATATAAATATACCTATAGAATTGGCAAATACAGTGTTTACTAAAGCATACTCATATTAACAAACTATACATTGAGGGTATTTGTCAAGGCAGGAGTGGAGAAGCAGGATAAATTTTAAATATGCTGAGCAGTGGAAGGCTTTCTGAAGATGCAGCATTTGATCTGAGTCCTTAAGACTGTGAGAGTTCAAACCAAGTATAAATCCAGGGAAAAGCACAGGGACTAGCCAGTGCATGGGCTCAAAAGCTTGAAAGGCCTTCAAGCAGTTAGGGAACACAGGAGACCTACTGGAAACTGTGAGCTAAAGACTAGGAAGAGATGAGTTTGGGAAGGTAGTCAGAGCTCTGATCACACAGGGTTCTCTGTACGTCACAATTAGGAGTTTGAATTTGCATTCAAAGTGTATGGGAAGAAATAAGTTTTAACCAGTTTTGCTATGGGTGGGCAGGATGCAGGTAGTGGTCAGCAGTTATTGGCATTATACTTTCAAAAGCCCTGCTAAGCAATGAGTTGTAGTGAGGTTATAGAAGACGAGAGAGCTTTTAAACTCTGAAATGGTTAGAGTGATATCCTAAGATAGTTAATATTTTACTAAAAAATTCTGTATAACTGCAAGCATTTTATAGCACTTATTAGTGTGAGATGCTGTTGTCAATACTTTCACTATAATAATTCATTCTGTTTCTACAATAGTTATATGAAGTATCACAATTTTACAGACAAAGAAACTACGGCAGAGGTTAAGGAACTTGACCAAGGTTACACAGGTAGGATGTGGTGGAATTAGGAATTGAGCCCATTAGATTTACTTTAAGATTTAATTGTATCACTTGATTTTTTAGAATTTGTTTTGATCCTATGTTAGGTTCTAAAATTATTAGAGAGCAAAGACTGGCTTTCCATTTCTTCCATACACAGCTGCTTACTTTACAGTTCACTATTTAAGATCCTAGACTAGCTACACCTCACGAAGAATAAGGACAACAGACTTTTCTTTTCCCATATACATCACTGAAATTTGGGAACCAAAATTAAGAGCTTAATAAATGTTGACTGGTTAAATATGCAGTAAGCCAGTATATGTTACAAGTGTCTGATAGATATATAGATAGAGATTTAGATAATTCAAAATACAATTTTGATATTAGTTTTTAAATTGCTTTTCCCTTAATATTAAATGAGAAAGTTAAATAAAAACAAATTTAAAAAAATCATATGGTACAATTAAATCTGAAATTAAGTCTTATAGGCTCAGTTCCTAATTCCACCACATCCTACCTGTGTAACCTTGGGCAAGTTCCTTAACCTCTGCTGTAGTTTCTTTGTCTGTAAAATTGTGATACTTCATATAACTATTGTAGAAACAGAATGAGTTAGTATATTGAAAGTATTGACAATGGCATCTCACACTAATAAGTGCTATAAAATGCTGTTATTACAGAATTTTTTAGTAAAATATTAACTATCTTAGGATATCACTCTAACCATTTCAGAGTTTAAAAGCTCTCTTGCCTTCTGTAACCTCACTACAACTCATTATTTAGTAGAGCTATAAATCTACATATAGATACATAGCCCATGATTTAGCAGTTATGCCCAAAGTATTTACCCAGTCCAAAAAGTCCACAATCCATAATTACCCTCACATTCAAGCACTCCAGAATGGTGTCAAAATCTTACTGAAAATAGAATGCCTCTTTTTCTTCTTCTTCCTCCCTCCCTCTCCCTCTCTTTCTTTCTTTCTCTCCTTCGCCTTCTCCTTCTCCAAGTATAACTGACAAAGAAAAATTATAAGATATTTAAAGTGTACAGTGAGATTTCACTTATGTCATATGGTGAAAGAATTCCCACCATCCCTTGCCTCACAATAATACTATAATATCATCATAATAAGCAATTAAGTGAAGTGTATTTTCTCCTGCCAGCTTAATAACTTCCATACAAAGTAGATACTATTTTTAGCAATACAGATTAAGAAATCCAAGGCTTAGAAAGATTAAGTAACTTGACAAGTTCACATATCTCGGAAACATCAGAGTGGTTTTAAACCTAAATCCATCCCATTGCAGAGTCATCACTCTTAGCAACCATACCATACTGCTACAAAAGCAGAAGCTTCCTGAAATTATTTGGGTCACTGACATATGTGAAGTTAATATATCACGAAAGTACATTTCTTGGACCTTTGTGTCCAGTCCAACTCACATCCTGTTATAGCTATTAATTTTGTAACCCATTCAAAGAAAGTGGCTAAAGCAATTTAAATTTTTCTTAAATGTCAGATAAATGCCAATGAAGAATTAATTTTGAGAGGAAATGAAAACTGAGTAATACAGCTGAACAGTTGGATTTAATTAATATTCACATAATACTCATTTAAAACTGAGGGACCAAATGGAATATAATTTCTCAATATAATTAACCTTTTTAAATATTTTTTATTTATATCTGAATAACTGCAAGATTTTAAAATGTATTCCTTATAGTAAAATCTGTTTTTAAAATGCAGCTATTTACATTACATTATTAGATAAGTGATATTTTGGAGAGGATCAAAGAAAATAAATAAAGATTAAAGGTTAAACAAGAATAAATACAAAAATGATCAGGCAGATGATTTAGAAATATATGTGCATATATGTATTTCAGAAGCCATAAAAAATTTGTTTTTAACATCTTATTGGAGTGTAATTGCTTTACAATGGTGTGTGAGTTTCTGCTGTATAACAAAGTGAATCAGCTATACATATACATACATCCTCATATCTCCTCCCTCTTCTGTCTCCCGCCCACCCTACCTATCCCACCCCACTAGATTGACACAAAGCACCAAGCTGATCTCCCTGTGCTATGCGGCTGCTTCCCACTAGCTATCTATTTTACATTTGGTAGTGTTTACATGTTCATGACACTCTTTCACTTCGTCCCAGCTTACCCTTGCCCCTCCTGTATCCTCAAGTCCATTCTCTACATCTGCATCTTTATTCCTGTCTTGCCCCTAGGTTCTTCAGAAACACTTATTATTTTTTTGATTCCTTATATATGTGTTAGCATACAGTATTTGTTTTTTTCTTTCCGACTTACTTCACTCTGTATGACAGTCTCTAGGACCATCCAGTTCACTACAAGTAACTCAATTTCATTTCTTTTTATGGCTCAGTAATATTCCATTGTATATAAGTGCCACATCTTCTTTATCCATTCATCTGTTGATGGACGCTTAGGTTGCTTCCATGTCCTGTCTATTGTAAATAGTGCTGCAATGAACATTGTGGTACATGACTCTTTTTGAATTATGGTTTTCTCAGAGTATATGCCCAGTAGTGGGATTGCTGGGAAGTAATGTAGTTCTAGTTTTAGTTTTTTAAGGAAGCTCCATACTGTTCTCCATAGTGGCTGTATCAATTTACATTCCCACCAACAGTTCAAGAGGGTTCCCTATTCTCCACACCCTTTCCAGCATTTAAGTTTACAGATTTTTTGATCATGGCCATTCTGAACGGTGTGAGGTGATACCTCACAGTAGTTTGTTGTTGTTGTTGTTGTTGCGGTATGCGGGCCTCTCACTGTTGTGGCCTCTCCCATTGCGGAGCATTGGCTCCGGACGTGCAGGCTCAGCAGGCATGGCTCACGGGCCTAGCTGCTCCGAGGCACGTGGGATCTTCCCGGACCGGGGCACGAACTCGTGTCCCCTGCATCGGCAGGCAGACTCTCAACCACTGCGCCACCAGGGAAGCCCTCATTGTAGTTTTGATTTGCATTTCTCTAATGATTAGTGATGTTGAGCATCCTTTCATGTGTTTGTTGCCAACCTGTATATCTTCTTTAGAGAAGTGTCTATTTAGGTCCTCTGCCCATTTTTAGATTGGGTTGTTTGTTTTTTGGATATTGAGCTGCATGAGCTGCTTGTATATTTTGGAGATTAATCCTTTGTCAGTTGCTTCATTTGCAAATATTTTCTCCCATTCTGAGGGTTGTCTTTTCATCTTGTTTATGGTTTCCTTTGCTATGCAAAAGCTTTTAAGTTTCATTAGATCCCATTTGTTTGTTTTTGTTTTTATTTCCATTTCTCTAGGAGGTGGCTCAAAAAGGATCTTGCTGTAATTTATGTCATAGAGTGTTCTGCCTATGTTTTCCTCTAAGAGTTTTATAGTATCTGGCCTTACCTTTAGGTCCTTAATCCATTTTGAGTTTATATTTGTGTATGGTGTTAGGGAGTGTTCTAATTTCACAGTTTTACATGTAGCTGTCCACTTTTCCCAGCATGACTTATGGAAGAGGCTATTTTTCTCCATTGTATATTCTTGCCTCCTTTATCAAAGATAAGGTGACCATATCTGCGTGTGTTTATCTCTGGGCTTTCTATCCTATTCCATTGATCTATACTTCTGTTTTTGTGCCAGTACCATACTGTCTTGATTACTGTAACTTTGTGGTATAGTCTGAAGTCAGGGAGCCTGATTCCTCCAGCTCCGTTTTTCTTTCTCAAGATTGCTTTGGCTATTCAGGGTCTTTTGTGTTTCCATGCAAATTTTTTGCTCTAGTTCTGTGAAAAATGCCATTGGTAGTTTGATAGGGATTGCACTGACTCTGTAGATTGCTTTGAGTAGTATAGTCATTTTCACAATGTTGATTCTTCCAAACCAAGAACATGGTATATCTCTCCATCTGTTTGTATCATCTTTAATTTCTTTCATCAGTGTCTTATAGTTATCTGCATACAGGTCTTTTGTCTCCTTAGGTAGGTTTATTCCTAGGTATTTTATTCTTTTTGTTGCAACAGTTAATGGGAGTGTGTCCTCAATTACTCTTACAGATTTTTCATCATTAGTGTAGAGAAATGCAAGAGGATTCAGTGCATTAATTTTGTATCCTGCTACTTTACCAAATTCATTGATTACCTCTAGTAGTTTTCTGGTAGCATCCTTAGGGTTCTCTATTTATAGTATCATGTCATCGGCAAACAGTGACGGTTTTACTTTTTCGTTTCCGATTTGGATTGCTTTAATTTCTTTTTGTCTCTGATTACTGTGGCTAAAACTTCCAAAACTATGTTGAATAACAGTGGTGAGAGTGGGCAACCTTGTCTTGTTCCTGATCTTAGTGGAAATGGTTTCAGTTTTTCACCATTGAGGACGATGTTGGCTGTGGGTTTGTCATATATGGCCTTTATTATGCTGAGGTAAATTCCCCCTATGCCTACTTTCTGGAGAGTTTTTACATTAATGGGTGTTGAATTTTGTCGAAAGATTTTTCTCTATCTATTGAGATGATCCTATGGTTATTCTCCTTCAATTTGTTAATATGGTTTACCACATTGATTAATTTGCATATATTGAAGAATCCTTGCATTCCTGGGATAAACCCCACTTGATCATGGTGTATGATCCTTTTAATGTGCTGTTGGATTCTGTTTGCTAGTATTTTGTTGAAGATTTCTGCATCTAATTTTGTCAGTGATATTGGCCTGTAGTTTTCTTTTCTTGTGACATCTTTGTCTGGTTTTGGTATCAGGGTGATGGTGGCCTTGTAGAATGAGTTTAGGAGTGTTCCTTACTCTGCAGTTTTTTGGAAGAGTTTGAGAAGGATGGGTGTTAGCTCTTATCTAAATGTCTGATAGAATTCGCCTGTGAAGCCATCTGGTCCTGGCCTTTTGTTTGTTGGAAGATTTTTAATCACAGTCTCAATTTCAGTGCTTGTGATTGGTCTTTTCATATTTTCTATTTCTTCCTGATTCAGTCTTGGCAGGTTGTGCATTTCTAAGAATTTGTCCATTTCTTCCAGGTTGTCCAATTTATTGGCATAGATTTGCTTGTAGTAATCTCTCATGATCTTTTGTATTTCTGCAGTGTCAGTTGTTACTTCTCCTTTTTCATTTCTAATTCTATTGATTTGAGTCTTCTCCCTTTTTTTCTTGATGAGTCTGGCTAATGGTTTATCAATTTTGTTTATCTTCTCAAAGAACCAGCTTTTAGTTTTATTGATCTTTGCTATCATTTCCTTCATTTCTTTTTCATTTATTTCTGATCTGATTTTTATGATTTCTTTCCTTCTGCTAACATTGGGGATTTTTTGTTCTTATTTCTCTAATTGCTTTAGGTGCAAGGTCAGGTTGTTTATTTGAGATGTTTCCTGTTTCTTAAGGTAGGATTGTATTGCTATAAACTTCCCTCTTAGAACTGCTTTTGCTGCATCCCATAGGTTTTGGGTCATCGTGTCTCCATTGTCATTTGTTTCTAGGTATTTTTTTATTTCCTCTTTCATTTCTTCAGTGATCACTTCATTATTAAGTAGTATATTGTTTAGCCTCCATGTGTTTGTATTTTTTACAGATTTTTTCCTGTAGTTGATATCTAGTCTCATAGTGTTGTGGTTGGAAAAGATACGTGATACATTTTCAATTTTCTTAAATTTACCAAGGCTTGATTTGTGACCCAAGATATGATCTATCCTGGAGAATGTTCCATGAGCACTTGAGAAAAATGTGTATTCTGTTGTTTTTGGATGGAATGTCCTATAAATATCAATTAAGTCCATCTTGTTTAATGTATCATTTAAAGCCTGTGTTTCCTTACTTATTCTCATTTTGGATGATCTGTTCATTGGTGAAAGTGGGCTGTTACAGTCCCCTACTATGAATGTGTTACTGTCAATTTCCCCTTTTATGGCTGTTAGTATTTGCCTTATGTATTGAGGTGCTCCTATGTTGGGTGCATAAATATTTACAATTGTTATATTTTCTTCTTGAATCGATCCCTTGATCATTATGTAGTGTCCTTCTTTGTCTCTTCTAATAGTCATTTTTTAAAGTCTATTTTGTCTGATATGAGAATTGCTACTCCAGCTTTCTTTTAATTTCCATTTGCATGGAATATCTTTTTCTATCCCCTCACTTTCAGTCTGTATGTGTCTCTAGATCTGAAATTGGTCTCTTGTAGACAGCATATATATGGGATTTGTTTTTGTATCCATTCAGCCAGTCTGTGTCTTTTGGTGGGAGCATTTAATCCATTTACATTTAAGGTAATTATCGATATGTATGTTCCTATTCCCATTTTCTTAATTGTTTTGGGTTTGTTATGGTAGGCCTTTTCCTTCTGTTGTGTTTCTTGCCTAGAGAAGATCCTTTAGCATTTGTTGTAAAGCTGGTTTGGTGGTGCTGAACCCTCTCAGCTTTTGCTTGTCTGTAATGGTTTTAATTCCTCCATCAAATCTGAATGAGATCCTTGCTGGGTAGAGTAATCTTGGTTGTAGGTTTTTCTCCTACATCACTTTATATATGTCCTGCCTGTCCCTTCTGGATTGCAGAGTTTCTGCTGAAAGATCAGCTGTTAACCTTTGGGGATTCCCTTGTGTGTTATTTGTTGTTTTTCCCTTGCTGCTTTTAATATGTTTTCTTTGTATTTAATTTTTGACAGTTTGATGAATATGTGTCATGGCGTGTTTCTCCTTGGATGTATCCTGTATGGGACTCTCTGTGCTTCCTGGATTTGATTGACTGTTTCCTTTCCCATATTAGGGAAGTTTTCAACTATAATCTCTTCAAATATTTTCTCAGTCCCTTTCTTTTTCTCTTCTTCTTCTGGAACCCCTATAATTCGAATGTTGGTGCGTTTAATGTTGTCCCAGAGGTCTCTGAGACTGTCCTCAGTTCTTTTCATTCTTTTTTCTTTATTCGGCTCTGCAGTAGTTATTTCCACTACTTTATCTTCCAGGTCACTTATCCATTCTTCTGGCTCCGTTATTCTGCTATTGATCCCTTCTAGAATATGTTTAATTTCATTTATTGTGTTGCTCATCATTGCTTGTTTCCTCTTTAGTTCTTCTAGATCCTTGTTAAATGTTTCTTGCATTTTCTCTATTCTATTTCCTAGATTTTGGATCATCTCTACTATCATTTCTCTGAATCCTTTTGCAAGTAGACTGCCTTTTCTTCTTAATTTGTTTGGTCTGGTGTGTTTTTATCTTGCTCCTTCACCTGCTGAGTGTTTTTCTGTCTTCTCATTTTCCTTATCTTACTGTGTTTGGGGTCTCCTTTTTGCAGTCTGCAGGTTCGTAGTTCCCGTTGTTTTGGTGTCTGTTCCCAGTGGCTAAGAGTGGTATAGTGGGTTGTGTAGGTTTCCTGGTGGAGGGTCTAGTGCCTGTGTTCTGGTGGATGAGGCTGGATCTTGTCTTTCTGGTGGGCAGGTCCACATCTGGTGGTGTCTTTTGGTGTGTCTGTGGACTTATGATTTTAGGCAGCCTCTCTGCTAATGGGTGGGGTTGTGTTCCTGTCTTGCTAGTTGTTTGGCATAGGGTGTCCAGCACTGTAGCTTGCTGGTCGTTGAGTGAAGCTGGGTGCTGGTGTTGAGATGGAGATCTCTGGGAGATTTTCACCGTTTGATATTATGTGGAGCTGGGAGGTCTCTTGTGGACCAGTGTCGTGAAGTTGTCTCTCCCACCTCAGAGGAACAGCAATGACTCCTGGCTGCAGCACCAAGAGCCTTTCATCCACACAGCTCAGAGTAAAAGGGAGAAAAAGTAGAAAGGAAGAAAGAAAGAAAGAGGATAAAAGAAAAGAAAATAAAGTAAGGTAAAATAAAATAAAGTTATTAAAATAAAAAAATACTTATTAAGAAAAAAAATTTTTAAGTAAAAAAAAAAAAAGGATGGATAGAACTCTAGGACAGATGTTGAAAGCAAAGCTATACAGACAAAATCTCACACAGAAGCATACACATACACACTCACAAAAAGAGGAAAAGGGGAAAAAAATAATAAATCTTGCTCTCAAAGTCCACCTCCTCAATTTGGGATGATTCGTTGTCTATTCAGGTATTCCACAGATGCAGGGTACATCAAGTTGATGGTGGAGATTTAATCCGCTGCTCCTGAGGCTGCTGGGAGAGTTTTCCCTTTCTCTTCTTTGTTTGCACAGTTCCTGGGGTTCAGCTTTGGATTTGGCCCCGCCTCTGCATGTAGGTCCCCAGAGGGCATCTGGTCTTCGCTCAGACAGGACGGGGTTAAAGGAGCCACTGATTTGGGGGCTCTGGCTCACTCAGGCCGGGGGTAGGGAGGGGTGCAGAGGGAAGGGCGAGCCTGCTGCGGCAGAAGCCGGTGTGATGTTGCACCAGCCTGAGGCACGCTGTGCATTCTCCTGAGTAAGTTGTCCCTGGATCCCAGGACCCTGGCAGTGGCGGGTTGCACAGGCTCCCCAGAAGGGAGGTATGGATAGTGACCTGCGCTCGCATACAGGCTTCTTGGTGGTGGCAGCAGCAGCCTTAGCATCCCATGCCCATCTCTGGGGTCAGTGATGATAGCCGTGGCTCGCGCCTGTCTCTGGAGCTCCTTTAAACAGCACTCTTAATCCCATCTCCTTGCGCACCAGGAAACAAAGAGGGAAGAAAAAGTCTCTTGCCTCTTCGGCAGGTCCAGACTTTTTCCTGGACTCCCTCCCGGCCAGCCATGCTGCACTAACCCCTTCAGGCTGTGTTCACTCCACCAACCGCAATCCTCTTCCTTGGATCCGACCGAAGCCCAAGCCTCAGCTCCCAGCCCCTGCCCGCCCCGGCGGCCAAGCAGACAAGCCTCTCGGGCTGGTGAGTGCTGGTCAGCACCGATCCTCTGTGCGGGAATCTCTCCGCTTTGCCCTCCACACCCTGTGGCTGCGCTCTCCTCCGCGGCCCTGAAGCTTTCCCCCTCCGCCACCCGCAGTCTCTGCCCGAGAAGGGGCTTCTAGTGTGTGGAAACCTTTCCTCCTTCACGGCTCCCTCCCACTGGTGCAGGTCCCGTCCGTATCCTTTTGTGTCTGTTTTTTCTTTTTTCTCTTGCCCTACCCAGGTACGTGGGGGAGTTTCTTGCCTTTTGGGAGGTCTGAGGTCTTCTGCCAGCGTTCAGTAGTTGTTCTGTAGGAGTTGTTCCACATGTAGATGTATTTCTGATGTATCTGTGGGGAGGAAGGTGATCTCCACGTCTTACTCCTCTGCCATCTTGATGGTCCCCTCAGAAGCCATAAAATTCTAATGTCATTGTTTATTTTCATTACCTATTAAATGACTCATACTATGTTACTATTTGTAATAATTTATTTTACTATTTCTCATATAGGTATAAATAATACTGTTTTACAATTAACTTTCCATTCATAGTTATACACAATATAATAAATTAAATACCATAATTAAAATGAAGCTAATACATGTATTTCTGAAGTATGTCATATTTAGATTCTTACAAATGTAATTACATTTTTCAGAAAATGATACTGTTTATAGCTGTATAAAGTAATCATCTGAAGGTATTTTAACATTTATAATATTATTGTTAAAGATACAGTATTATAAATTTATACTGCTTCCCTGCAGTATATCTGCTCTGTTTGTTTTGCTTTATATTTATTTTTAGCCCCTTTTATTTTCCATCAGAAAGAGATTTGTGATGTAGCATTATTTATTTCCTTTTGTCTAGCAGCTCAATTTACAGGTAGAACACTTAGATTGGCACATTTCTTTTTCCTTCCCTTGTTCTCATTAGCAGGGAGTCTTAACCTCTTTCCTTTGCCTCTCTGAATAATCACACTATATCACTATCCTAGTGGGATCTAAACAAAGATTGAGTAGAAAATTAGGATCACAACCAAGTAAGTTTAAGAATAAGGTCATAATAATGAAAAATCAATAGAACATACAAAGAGGCATTTTAAAATCATTTTGATGTTTGTGTGGTGTTTGTTACAATTTCTGTGATTCTACTACTTTTCAATTAAATCTATGACAGTATAGTTCCTTTTCCCTCCCTAGAAAACATATTATACTGAGCTCTATAGTCCCCCCAAAACTGATTTCCGTTCTCATGGACCCAGTCAGTACTGTGCTGCATGATGACAGGAGTCCTACTATGCTTATAAATGAATCTGTGTACAAGGAACTGTAGTGACCTGTTCTGAGTTATGAAATTGCTTTTCATTCTTCTTGTCTTTACTTATATAGACATGGGTAAAATTATAATGTATAGAAGAGGAGTTTTCTTCATCATAGTTAGGCTGACATTAAAGGCCTTGGAGATTCCAGTGCAGCTATGTGGAGAGACAGTGAAATACCTGAGCATCAGCCTCTTGACCTGATGTCAGAGTAGGGATTGCTCCTGTACAGGAGGGGCCCATCTGGGTGTGAGAGCAGGTGCAGACAAGAGCAGAGAGAGTGAGTAATGCAGCATTGTGCAAGCGTTTCACAGATAGTCAAAGCCCAGGAAGGCAAGAGGGTTTTATAACAAGCTGGATAATGTGAAGCTTTCCTTGAAAATCAAAAACGAAGTTTTAGTTGATAAAGTGACCATTTACCTAGCATTTATGGCTCTAAAGACTGAGAACATTGTAAGAACCGCAATATGGGGACAATAGAAACCAAACAGCCCAGACACTAAGGAAGAAGAACACTGTGGGCTTGCAGAAGAGGCATTACAGAATTTCAAGCAAGAAAACTGCAATTTTGATTATGATCAGGTGTGGCAGCACTGATTATCAGTTGTTTTCATTCTTCCAGATGGATAGTAAAGTATTAACAGATTAAACCGTTACTAAACATTTGTTCATGTCTGAATGACTATTGGCAGTATGGTAAGCAGTGAACTAAGTATTTTACTTGCATTATATCACATTATGTTATTTGATTCTCAAAACAATCGTGTGATAGAATACAGAATCTCTAGTAAAATGAAAAAGGGAAACGTACTCAAAAAAACAAACAAAAAACAAGTGGCTGAGTTATGAGCCTGTTCTCAAAGTCAGAAGATCGTATTGCCTAAAAGTATAGGAGAAGCAAATCAAATCCCTCTCAACTTACTGTATGTGACTTGAGTAGCAAATGATGTATAGTCCTGATTGGAGAGTAAGGATACAGTTGTTCCTTAACAATTGTTCTTAAGAAATTTTTTGTCATGATGATAAAATTCTAAGTTTCAAAAACTCTCAGATGTTGTTTTATATCTATATATCTCTTAATACATACAACATGGCTAGCTTTACTCTACCTGAACCAAAATTCTGTGGCCCAGCGTGGGAAGACCTGACAAATAGGGCTATGCTCTGATATTTCCATTCATTCACTCATTTATTTATGAAACAGGCTGATGATATACAAAATTGTGAACCATAAAAACATGCTTCCTCTTGTCATGGATAGTACAGAATTTTGATTTAATAAAAATTAATTACACCTGGGTGTCCAGTAGATCTTACTAGCACATTACCATTATCAGATTGATTGAAAAAAGAATTCCTTCAAAACAAACGCCTACTCTGTATTTAGCAGATCTATTAATTGCAAGTAAGGGGACCAAATATGCAGAGATTGTAGGGCTCAGACAGAAGCTATCAATATTACTGAAAGGAGAACCCAAAGCTGTAACTTACTACCAGTAAAATACACTGCAGCCTCTGGAGACTACATTACTGCACAGTATTAACTTGAGATGCTGAAAGACAGTGGATTGAAGGCTTGAGTACTTTCCACTGTGGCCCTCTGATGTCTTTATCCTCTGCAGCTATTCTTTTCTACCCACATTTGCTCTTGACACTTGGTCCCTAACTATCACTTGCCATTCCTCTGGTTAAAATCCAGATTGTCCTAACAATAAATGCCACTTACAAGATAATACCTCTATTCTCCAAACTAGCTGAATTTTGGCTGAACTTTAAACCTCCTTCTAAAGCCCTATTCAGTATTCTGCCTTTAGGTCAGAAGTTAGAACATTCCTTCAGAGCCTTCTTATCCCAACATTTTTTAATGCTCTACTTGGTTTCCTTCAATTATACTCATTATGGAGACTTGTACGTTGCCTGAAAGACAAAAAGAAAAACAAATCTAAAATATTCATCGCCGACTATTGTTTATAGATAAGACATAGAGTCAGTCTCTTGTTATGGCAAGTGTTTGTGTCCCCCTCTTTTCTTATCTTTCCCCAAAGCACTTAGGGAAGTCATTCTCAGCCAAGTGGGACTTTCCTCTCTAGGAGACATTTGGCAATGTTGAGAGACATATTTCTTGTCACATGTGAGATGGGGCAGTGCTACTGGCATCTGGGGATAGAGACTAGGGCTGCTGCTAAACAATGCACAGTCCCACATAACAAAGAATTATCCAGTTCGAAATGTCAAAGGTACTGTTGATTTAGAGGAAGGAGTTCAGTTACTATATAAGAAATACAATTATTAGCAAATACTTAAAATGAAAAGATTTAAAAATTCTATTTTAGATATAACATTTGTGTAAAGGTGGTTGGATGTTCAAACCTCCTTTCCCCCCAACCCCATAGTAAAACATAGTTGATCTTTATTTATTTTCACCTGTGTTAGGAACAGAATCTTTAGTACGAATCACTGGGAATGACAATGCAGTGAATTTTTTTCATTAGTGATTTTAATTTACAAAATTCCAAGGTTTTTAATGTTTTGGGGTTACATGGGCATGAGCCACTTGAACCGAGCATTTTCCTACCTTTTCAATTCTGGGATCACATGGCCTTGGAGGAGTTCATCACGGCAGTATGTGGTGGGACTGGTGCCACTGAAGAGTTCCAGACGTTAACGACCGTGTCACTGAGATGCAGGGAGAGACATCTGGTTCCGGCTCTCAGCAGTAGAGAGAGATGCCAAGGCTTCCCAACCAGAGCATGGTAGAAGTGATGAGATTCACAACCTTGAAGCCAATATTGTTAATCACAGAAGATAAGAGTTGCTGATCCTGACACTGGACGGTCTGTAGGAGCTGATGTCCCAGGAGGACAGTGCTAGAAGTCTGCTAGAGAAGAGGCTCACCTATCCTTAGGACTGACTTCAAAAGCCATCGCCAGTGAGCTGTTTAGCGACTTCCCAACATGTTTGAAGGAAACGTCACAGGGAGCTAGGGAGGGCTTAGCTGGGAAAGAGTCGGCTCGGCAAGTCTCAATGTCCACACAGCGTGTGTGCAGACCTCTCTTTCCCAGGTGAGAGGGGAACAGAGTTCACACTGAGTAACCCAAACCCACAGAACCCAGTCTCCAAGGACTGCCAAGCCCAGAGCTTACAGACGACTCCATTGAAAAATGAACGCTCAGCTTGAGAGAATCTGGGGTAGAGCACCCCTTTGAAAGGCTTTCTGCATCAAAGCAGTGAAGCCTCTGCCTTCACAAAACAGCTTTGACAGGAGCGATGTGGCATTTTCGGCGTTTTATCTCCTCCATCAGCTGTCCTTTGTCCCTGGCAGCTGGCTGGAGGAGCCTCTTCTGCTCCTAGGGCTTTGCTGCAAAGGACTCATTGTCCAGAAACCTCACTTTATACCTGTATCTCCACGCTTTTACTCTTCTTGGTCATGAACTATGTGCAATTACCTGATGAACTGATAGAAATAGATAAATCTGTAGAGGCAGCCATGGTCCAATGGAAGGACATTTGAAGTTGGTCAATTCTAGCTCCTATCATACTCTGTACTTTCGAGGGTGTGATTTATTTTAGTTCTTCACTGACTAAAATGCCTATGATATATATAATCAACTCCAAGGAGAAAACGAATGACTAAGAGTCTCCAAGGGTGAAGACAAAAGATACATATATGAAATGATGGTCGTTTCATGCAAAATGAGAGATTATATCATTTGAATGTTTTATACATGTCTCTGTGTGCTTAACTGGTTTGTGATTTGTTGGTATTTGTCGACTACCTTCTTTTTTTTAATTGAGGTATGGTTGATGTACAATATTATATAAGTTACAGGTGTACGATATAGTGCTTCACAATTTTTAAAGGTTATACTCCATTTATAGTTATTATAAAATATTGTCTATATCCCCTGTGTTGTATAAGATATCCTGGCAGCTTATTTTATACACAGTATTTGATCTATCAAACATAGTTGATCTTTAAAAACAGATTTTAAGATAGGTTTCTAGCACTTAAAGAAATTTTAACACCCTCAAAACTCTTAGATATTTCTATTCCACTTAGCACCTTTCCATAATTAGCTCCATTTTTTTGCAAATATATAATGAGATTGACACTAATAGTATGACTTACTTGTGCTGATTAAATTGTCTCCTAATTATAAAAAAGCTAAAAATAGGACTAAAAATTCATTTTGCATAAAGTTTTTTTAACTAACAAAACTGATTTTCTTGTTCAATATAAAAATGATTGCTTTTTCTTCTGATTGCACATGTACATTTAAACTTTTAAAATTGTTTGTATTAATATGTATTAGCATTAGAGCCTTACGAAAACAGTCTTTCATTTCACATATGTAAAATATTAGTCCTACTTTTGGCATCAATATTCATGTTCCTGACTAAAAACATAGTTGACCATTACATATTTTTTAATTGTCAACTTGGGAATGTTTAAAAACTATAATTAGGCACAGTTTAAAAATGTAGGAGTGATGCAGATCTAAAAGTTGTATTAACATAAAAAGGGAAATGATATTTTGAACTAAAATTTTATATTCAAATTTGAGAAAATTAGCACTAGCTTAAGAACAATATGTATTATACAGAAAATTTTCTCCAGTCAAAGTCAAAAATGACAAGGCAAGATGTCTCAAAAATAAGAACTCTTCTGCAGAATATAATCCTTATTCTAGATTTTAATAAAAATGAAATTGTCAGTCATCCCTTTATCTCTATAGTTTTAATGTTTGTCACTAACTGGACCAATCCCACAAACAAACATTTATATAAGAAGCTTCTAGATCAGAATGAATTGAAATCTCTCTAACATCTCAGAACAGTTCCTCAAAAGACTGTGTGTGTGTATGTGTGTGTGTGTGTGTATTTTGCCCTCAAATTAGAACAGGCATGTGTATGTGTGTGTATGTATATGCAAGTGTCCTCTTAATGTCCATCATGGTCATATTGTACACTGAACCTATGTCAACCTGAAAAAGGGTGAGATGGAGAAGCAGAGAAGGAACTATTAGGGAAAAGTAGAGTATGAGAAATTAAATAGTCTCAATATCCACATTTAAAATTTGTAGCTCTTCAACTGAATCCCTTTGGTGTGAATAGATGAGTGACATGGATTCTGGCTTTTGACTAACTTCACATGGTTAAGAGTTCTGTAAAAATGTCATTTTATATATAAGTCACTACCTCAGGGACAGTTTTTATCAAGGGCAAGACAGTGATAGTGGCCTACCTATGCTGCAGGCAGTAAATGTACCTATTATTTGTGGAAAATGTGGAAGTTTTAAAACAGTAATAAAGCCAACTAAAAGTGTGGTCTACTTTTTATTATCACCATGCACTGACAGTTCTGCATAATGTCTTGATAAATGTTTCTCCCCTGTGGACAGGCTGTTCCCACAGTTAGCCATCCTTCTTGGTAAGCCATTGCTCATGGACGACTTCTTCCATCACCCAGATTAGATGAGATACTCTAATCATCCATTTCCTTACAACGCTAAGCTTTATCTTAGTGCTTCCCACAACTAAAATAATTAATTACATATTTGATTAATCATGTGACACCTTTCACCCTCTACATTATGAGCTTTAAGAAAGCAAAGCCTTTTTCAGGTTTTCCAGTGTAGCCAATGTACTTCATATCCTGAGTCTTACATATGTAGTATCCTCAGTGAATACTTAAGAAATGACTGCATGAATGATAAATTGGTGAAGAATGAATAAATGAATGAATGAATAAAACATTCATTAAACATTCCTGAACATTTTCAAGAATTGTGTCTAGATTTTAAAACTCTGAATCATAACTATCATTTATCTAGGCATCTCTAATGGATTAGGTAATTCATTCTCAACTAAATCTTTATTTAGCTGAGACACTGTCAAATGAACTTGACTAATGTCAGGGAGGAAGAAGTTTTCCCCTACCCATATCAGTCTTCTGGCTGGTCTAAGGATTAAATTGACATGGGACAGATTAACAGGAGAAAATCTAACAAAAGTTTAATGACACGTATACGTGGGAGAGACCCAGGAGAACTGAGTAACTCGCCAAAATGGCCGAACACCTCACCTTAAATAAATCTTTAGCTAAAGACAAAGGAGAATGTTGTGGGTAGTGGTTTGGGACTTCAGAAAGGAAGAAGGCAATTCACAGGGAGATGGAAAAGCAAATGTTTGGTAAATAAATGTTTACTGGGCCTTACAGAGAGAATGAGATACAGAGTGGACTCTGATCTATAGGCCCTGCCCAGTTTCCCATACCACACCCAGCTTGTATTCTTTGCAGATATTTCTGGTGATAGGTCTATTCCAGGAACAGACCCTCTATCTAAATTAGGCAGCTAAGGAGGAGGTAAAAAGAAAGACTTCCTGAGTCTTCCTTTTTTTAAAAAATAATCAACCTAAGTTAATCCTCATGCCAAAGAGACACATTTTGGAGGGGCAAATTTTACTCACCTACACTAAGCAATGTTAAAATCTGTAGCATTTTTGTGAAACTGAAGGTGAGATAATCTGACCACTGTCTTTTTAAAAAAAAATTCTTCTAATGAAGATGTCAAGGTGAAATTACTTTATTAATATTACTTGATAAACACATTGTATATTTTTAAGAATTTCTTTTCCTTATTTCTTATTTTATTAACTTTTAAATGATTCATTACTTACACAGTGCTGTTGCATCTGCAACCCTTCCTGTGTAATAAGGGTGGAGCCCATGTGCAGCCCTTAGTGTGAGACCCTTAGCACCGCAGTTAGGGGTCCAGCTCTGCCAACAGTCAACATGGCAGTGGTCTCTATGGCAGAGAGTGCAGGGAGAGGCGGATCGCAGCCTTCTCCCCTGGGCCCTCCAGACCCTCCAGCCTCAGGGCCAGCAGGTGAGCTGGGGGGCCCGGGTCAGGCTGAGGGCTGTGTCCTGCAGAGCTCCAGAGCTCTTGCCATGTCCTCCCAGTGGCCGGGCCCAGGCCTTGAAGCAGCAGTGAACCTCTCTCCCATCCTTACCTCTGCCACCTAATGGTGGCGCCAGTCTCTGTGGGTCTCAGTCCATGGAGGCCTCAGCAACTGGAGTCTATGGACACTGCCATTAAGGTAAGAGCTTCAACCAGCTTCAGTCTCTCGGTTCATATTTCAAAACTTGGTGCAACTTAGATCAGTTGTCTACCCCTAGGAGGTGGTTAGAGGTCACGGTTAAGTTGCAAGGACACTGCACATCATTATTTCAGGTCCACCTCTGTGGTTGGGACTATTCTCAAAGAAGGGCAGTTGTTGTGAGCTGGAAATTCACCTGGTTGGTATTTGCTACAACATGTATTCCTGTTGATTCTATACAGATGATTCTCTTCAGTTTAAATGAAAAGCTTGGGAGCCTGCTGAGTCCTGGGTGCCTGGCTCCCTCAGTGATGACAGTCTGGGGACCTGGCCTTGAGGGCGCCACCAGCTGAGATCTGCCTCTTCAGCTGGGCCTGGGCTCTGGCAGGAAGACCCAGACTGGGTGCTGGAAGAACGCTCCAGGGCAGGATAACCGGCCCTCGTAGGGACCCCCTCTGCTTAGCCAGGGCTTGGACCTTGTGGAGCAAAAGTTGAGCCTTGGGACCTTGCCCTTTCTTGTCAGAACAAAGAATAACATTTGTTTTGGTGGAGGTTTACAAGAACATTGTGACCTGACTGTGACCTGACCTCAAGTATAAAGGATCTGGCACCAAGAAGTCTGTAACAACTAATCTAGGCCCTCCCTCACCTTTACTATAAAAGGGCTTTGCTGAAAGCCTTCGGGGAGTTGAGGGTTTTTAAGGCATAAGCCACCTGTCTCCTTGCAAGGCCCTGCAATAAACCTTTCTCTGCTCCAAACTCCAATGGTTTGGTGTTGTTTGGACTCACTGTGTTGGGCACATGGACTTGGTGTTCGATAACACTTGTTGAATAACAACCAGCTGTATTCTCAGCTTATCAGGTATTATGTCTTCAACCAGAAGTCAAAGATACCAGATATTTAATACATAGTTTTCAAGTAAGTGGAAGTCTTGAGGTATGGGAGGTAGCAAGATTGTTGATATTGTATATAGCATCCAGGTTCTTTTCATTTCTGGGATCAGGCATCTTTTTGGCTTTGCCCCTAGGCTGGCTCTCTGCAGGGTTACAAAATGGCTGTAGCACTTCCCAACACCAGTGCACAGCAGTCTTCACAAGAAAGTCCCCAAGCCTGAAACCAATTTCCCTTTGAGTATTGGCCAGAACTAGGTACACATGTCCATCCCTAAGCCAATCACTAACAAAGAGGAATGCAGTCATTGTGACTGACCTAAGCTCATCAGGGTCTCCTTAGAGTTGGAATTTGAAGTCACCACCCCTAAGTTATGTGTCAAATAAATAAGTTCTTGGAAAAAAAAAAAGTTTCTTTTAACAAGATGGGAAGGTTGAGGGCTCTCATAAATAGGCAAAGTTTCTGGCAAACTAAGAATCTTGCAAACCTTTCTTACTAACCAAATTATGTAAAGGGCTTAGGAATCATTATTTGTATGTTATAAATCACTGAATAAATATTTTCAGATTTTGAAATAATGTTCTTATTCCCCCTGTTTAGTTGATATTGTGAGGTTAATATCATCCAGGTTTATCACCAAATATTTTGAAAATATGGAATGTGATTAAAGGACAGAAATAACTTAAAAAGTTTTACATATAAAAAGGAAAGCTATTTGTCATTTAAAAAACGACCGTTGAACAATTTCTTCCCAATTTAATGGACTTTAATCTCTTTTCTGGGAAATATTTTTAAACGCTTTCAATGCTCTTTTATTAATACAATTAAGCTTTGGAAAGATAATGCTTATTTTTTTAGAAATGAATTTTTCGAATAAGGTCACTCTGATAGCCTGATTCACTTTCTGGGCCTTGTTCAGCTGCATAATTCAGTCCCTTCATGGTAATGTTTCTTAATACTGAATGGTAGGCTTCACATTTCACTAGTGGAGAATTTATTATGCTTTTCTTAAAAGGCCCCACTTCTGATATTTAAAAGTCATTTCACTTAAAAAATTAAACAAGTATATTTTGTATTTACCAGTTATTAAAATGTTGAATGATGTATAAAATATCTGTTAATTTATAACAATGTAATTCATATCTCTTCAGTGATACTTCTCAGAGCAGAGAAATAGTATCCAATATGAAGCCATTAAACAGGAGGTTTATTGCAAAACATAAAGTGCTATAGAAAATGTACTTATTTTAGAATATCAAAAGTACCCCAGAAGCCTAAAATATCCCAGGGTTAAAAACAGAACATTATAGTTTGTAAGGGATAGTAGTATAATTATCTTCCTTCTTTCCTATGGGTTCTAACCAATGGAGAATAGAGAGGATTTTCAGTGGGTGAAAGGATAATCTGTATTAATAGCTGTAGATAAATGTCCACTAATTCTCCAAATTTGTGGATACCACCTAATGATTTGTTTTACTACCACAACACACTCACTCCATTTGAATAAAGCCAAGGATCCAGTCAGGGACCATGTACTTGACTTACAACCAAACAAACTGGAAAAAGAAGACCTATTTATAAGGAGAGCCCTCTCCCCCCCACCCCCCACCCCCCATGCTTATTATAAGAGAAGTCATTGCCAAAATGAATGACCTATAGGAAACCAGGCCCTGACTTAAACAGGGAGATGAGATAAGGGATTGTGTCATGAGTAAAAGGTGATCTTTAAACTGTTCCTTTATTTTAGTAGCTTAATCACTACCAATTTCAAGAGGAAGAAGTAGGAATTGTGAAGAGAGAAGAAGAGCTCTCTCCTAAGTAGTGTTTCCAAATTTTGGCAAATTTTCCTTTTCTGCTCTGGTAGGAACATGAGGAGAGGAGACACAATTCCACATGCCTAGATCATTAGTAAAGAGCATTGTATAGGTTCAAGGTACAGAGAAATGAGAAATAAATTAGATTTAAACACTTAAAACTAGCATTAATTTTTTTTGAAGGAATTATGATGTCTTCCTATGCAGTGATTTGGAAACAGGGAAATACAGATACTCTTCTGACCTCATAATTTTATTTAGAAAAGCTTAAGCATTGTCCTAGGTAAACGTGCAATAGAATCAAATGTGATTTTGTTTTGTCAGTGGTTTCCTTTGTTGTGAGAAAGCTTTCAAGTTTAATTACTTCCCTTTTGTTTAGTTTCACTTTTGTTTCCTTTGCCTTAAGAGACAGATCCAAAAAAGTATTGCAACTATTTATGTTAAAGAATGTTCTACTTATTTATGTCAAAGAATGTTCTGCCTTCTCTTCTAGGATTTTTATTTTTTCAGGTCTTACATTTACGTCTTTAATCCATTTTGAGGTTTTTTGTATATGGTGTGAGGAAATGTTCTAATCTCATTCTTTTACATGTAGCTTTCCAGTTCCCAGCCCCACTTATTGAAGAGAATGTCTTTTCTTCATTGTATATTCTTGCCTCCCTTGTCATAGATTAATTGAGCGTAGGTGCATGGGTTTATTTCTGGGCTCTCTATTCTGTTCCATTGATTTGTCTGTCTGTTTTTTTATCAGTACCATACTGTTTTGATTACTGTAGCTTTGTAGTATGGTCCGAAGTCAGGAAGAATGATAGCTCCAGCTTTGTTCTTTTATCTCAAGCTTGCTTTGGCTATTTGGGGTATTTTGTGGTCCCATACAAACTTTAGGATTATTTGTTCTAGGGCTGTGAAAAATGTCATGGGTATTTTGATTGGGATTACATTAAATCTATAGATTGCTTTGGGTAGTATGGACATTGTAACAATATTAATGCTTCCAATCCATGAACATGGGATATCTTTCCATTTATTTGTGTCATCTGCAATTTTCTTCAACAGAGTTACAGTTTTCAGAGTATAAGTCTGTTGCCTCCTTGATTAAATGTATTCTTAAGCATTTTATTCTTTTTGATGCAATTGCTTATTTGAAAGATGCTCAACATCACCAATCATCAGAGAAATGCAAATCCAAACCACAATGAGATAACCACATGGCTGTTAGAATGGCCATCATCTAAGTCTATGAATAACAAGTTTTGATGAGGATGTGGAGAAAAGGGAACCGTTGTGCACTGTTGGTGGGAATGTAAATTGGTGCACCCACTGTGGAAAACGATATGGAGTTTCCTCAAAAAACTAAAAATAAAGCTACTATACAATCCAGCATTTCCACTTCTAGATATATATCTGAAGAATACAAAAACAGTAATTCAAAAAGAAACGTGCATCCTAGTGTTCATAGAAGCATTATTTACAGTAACCAAGATATGGAAGCAACCCAAGTGTCCATCAATAGATGAATGAATAAAAGATGTGTGGCATATATATATATGAAATATTACTCAGACATAAAAAAGAAAAAAAAATTGCCATTTTCAACAACATGGACGGAACTGGAAGGTATTATGCTTAGTGAAATAAGTCAAACAGAGAACGACAAATACTCTATGATACTTATATGTGGAATCTCAAAGATAAAACAAACAAATGAATATAACAAAACAGAAACAGGCTTACAGTTATAGAGAACAAACAAGTGGTTACCAGTGGGGAGACAGAAGAAGAAAGGAGCAAAGTGGGTAGGGGATTAAGAGGTACAAACTACTATGTATAAAATAAATAAGCTACAAGTATATATTATACAGCACAAGAAATATAGCCAATAGTTTATAATAACATTAAATGAATTATAAGCTATAAATATATTGAATCACACTATGTTATACACCTGAAATTAATAGAATATTGTAAATCAACTGTACTTCATTTTTTTTAAAAATGATTCAATGTGAATTTTATGACAAAATAAATTTTTTAATTTAGAAGTTAAACTATGTTAACCAGCAACTTTTAAACCCCAACAGAGTTTGAGACATTCTTAATCTGAAATAGTATAATAGATCAATAGAAACTTGAGTCTAGAAGAGATTAGAAATGAGCACAGTTGATTCTCATATACAAAAAGGGGATTGCTTATTCTTAGGAAGTTTAAATGCCTGCCTAATGTCAGGACAGTGGAACAAATGATAACCAAACACTCTGCTCTGGCGTGGTGCCTTTTCCACTACGTTTTCCTGTTTAGCTTAAAATTTTCACTTAAAAAAAAAACTGTAGTTGGAAACAATGACTGTTTTAAGAGGGAAATCCTACTAAACACTTTTCTGTTAAGACTTGACATATAGAGATTGGTTCAAGATGGCGGAGTAGAAGGACGAGTGCTCACTCCCTCTTGAGAGAGCACCGGAATCACAACTGACTGCTGAACAATCATCAACAGGAAGACACTGGAACTCACCAGAAATGATACCCCCATCCAAAGACAAAGGAGAAGCCACAATGAGACAGTAGGAGGGGCACAATCACAATAAAATCAAATCCCATAACCACTGGGTGGGTGACTCACAAACTGGAGAACAATTATACCACAGAAGTCCACCAACTGGCATGAAGGTTCTGAGCCCCACATCAGGCTTCCCAACCTGGGGGTCTGGCAATGGGAGGAGGAATTCCCAGAGAATCAGACTTTGAAGGCTAACTGGATTTGACTGTAGGACTTTGACAGGACTGGGGGAAACAGAGATTCCACTCTTGGAGGGCACACACAAAGTAGTGTGCACATCAGGACCCCAGGGAAGGTACAGTGACCCCATAGGAGACTGAACCAGACCTACCTGCTAGTGTTGGAGCGTCTCCTGCACAGGCAGGTGTTGGCTGTGGCTCACTGTGGGGACAAGGACACTGGCAGCAGAAGTTCTGAGAAGAGCTCCTTGGTATGAGCCCTCCCAGAGTTCGCCATTGGCCCCACCAAGGAGCGGGTAGCTTCCAGTGCTAGATCGCCTCAGGCCAAACAACCAACAGGGAGGGAACCCAGCTCCACCCATCAGCAGACAAGTGGAATAAAGTTTTACTGAGCTCTGACCACCAGAGCAACACCCAGCTCTACCCACTACCCACCTCCCATCAGGAAGCTTGTACAAGCCTCTTAGATAGCCTCATCCAACAGAGGGCAGACAGCAGAAGCAAGGAGAACTACAGTTCTGCAGCCTGTGGAATGAAAACCACATTCACAGAAAGAAAGACAAAACGAAAAGGCAGAGCACTGTGTACCAGATGAAGGAACAAGATAAAACCCCAGAAAAACAACTAAATGAAGTGGAGATAGGCAACCTTCCAGAAAATGAATTCAGAATAATGATAGTGAAGATGATCCAGGAACTTGGAAAAAGAATGGAGGCAAAGATTGAGAAGCTGCAAGAAATATTTAACAAAGACCTAGAAGAACTAAAGGACAAACAAACAGAGATGAACAATATAATAACTGAAATGGAAAATACACTAGAAGGAATAAATAGCAGAATAACTGCAGCAGAAGAATGGATAAGTGACCTGGAAGACAGAATGGTGGAATTCACTGTCACAGAAAAGAATAAAGAATGAAAAGAAATGAAGACAGCTGAAGAGACCTCTGCAACAACGTTAAATGCACCAACAATCGCATTATAGACGTCCCAGAAGGAGAAGAGAGAGAGAAAGCATCTGAGAAAATATTTGAAGAGATTATAGTTGACAAATTCCCTCCACAGAGGAAAGGAAATAGCCACTCAAATCCAGGAGGAACGGAGAGCCCCAGGCAGGAGAAACCCAAGGAGAAACACACCTAGGCACATAGTAATCAAATTGACAAAAATTAAAGACAAAGAAGTTATTGAAAGCCACAAGGGAAAAAATGACAAATAACATACAAGGGAACTCTCATAAGGTAAACAGCTGCTGATTTCTCAGCAGAAACTCTGCAAGCCAGAAGGGATTGGCACGATATATTTAAAGTGATGAAAGGGAAGAACCTACAACCAAGATTGCTCTACCCAGCAAGGATCTCATTCAGGTTCAACAGAGAAATCAAAGCTTTACAGACAAGCAAAAGCTAAGAGAATTCAGCACCACCAAACCAGCACTGAAACAAATGCTAAGGGAACTTCTCTAGGCGTGAAACACAAGGGAAGAAATGGGCCTATAAAAACAAACCCAAAACAATTAAGAAAATGGGAACACACATATTCATAATTACCTTAAATGTAAATGGATTAAATGTTCCAACCAAAAGACACAGGCTCACTGAATGGATACAAAAACAAGACCCATATATATGCTGTCTACAAGACACCCACTTCAGACCTAGGGACACATAGAGACTGAAAGTGAGGGGATGGAAAGATACATTCCATGCAAAAGGAAATCAAAAGAAAGCTGGAGTAGAAATACTCATATCAGATAAAATAGACTTTAAAATAAAGAATGTTACAAGAGACAAGGAAGGACACTACATAGTGATCAAGGGATAAATCCAAGAAGAAGATATAACAATTATAAATACATATGCATCGAACACAGGAGCACCTCAATATATAGACATATGCTAACAGCTATAAAAGAGGAAATTGACAGTAACACAATAATAGTGGGGGACTTTAACACCTCACTTACACCAATGGACAGATCATCCAGACAGAAAATTAATAAGGAAACACAAGCTTTAAATGGCAAAATAGACCAGATAGATTTAATTGATATTCATAGGACATTCGATCAAAAACCAGCAGATTACACTTTCTTCTCAAGTGCACAATGAACATTCTCCAGGATAGATCATTTCTTGGGTCACAGATCAAGCCTTGGTAAATTTAAGAAAATTGAAATCATATCAGGCAAGTTTTCCAACCACAATACTATGAGATTAGAAGTGAATTACAGGGAACAAAACATAAAAAACACAAACACATGGAGGCTAAATAATACGTTACTAAATAACCACGAGATCACTGAAGAAACCAAAGAGGAAATCAAAAAAATACTTAGAAACAAATGACAATGAAAACACTATGACTCAAAACCTATGGGATACAGCAAAAGCAGTTCTAAGAGGGAAGTTTATAGCAATGCAATCCTACCACAAGAAACAAGAAAATACTCAAACAATTTAACCTTACACCTGAAGGAACTAGAGAAAGAAGAACAAACAAAACCCAAAGTTAGCAGAAGGAAAGAAATCATAAAGATCAGGTCAGAAATAAATGAAATAGAAACAAAGAAAATAATAGTAAAGATAATAAAACTAAAAGCTGGTTTCTTGAGAAGATAAACAAAATTGATAAACCTTTAGCCAGACTCATGAAGAAAAAGAGGGAGAGGACTCCAAACAATAAAATTAGAAATGAAAAAGGAGAAGTTACAATAGACACTGCAGAAACACAAAGCATCCTAAGAGACTACTACAAGCAACTCTATGCCAATAAAATGGACAACCTGGAAGAAATGGACAAATTCTTAGAAATGCACAACCTGCCAAGACTGAATCAGGAAGAAATAGAAAATATGAACCGACCTATCACAAGTAATGAACTTGAAACTGTGATTAAGAATCTTACAACAAACTAAAGTCCAGGACCAGATGGCTTCACAGGTGAATTCTATCAAACATTTAGAGGAGAGCTAACACCCATCCTTCTCAATCTCTTCCAAAAAATTGCAGAGGAAGGAACACTCCCAAACTCATTCTATGAGGCCACCATCAGCCTGATATCAAAATCAGACAGAGATACTACAAAAAAGGAAAATTACAGACCAATATCACTGATGAATATAGATGCAAAAATCCTCAACAAGATATTAGCAAGCAGAATCCTACAACACAGTAAATGGATCATACACCATGATCAAGTGGGATTTATTCCAGGGATGCAAGGATTCTTCAATATATGTAAATCAATGTGATACACCATATTAACAAATTAATGAATAAAAACCATATGATCATCTCAATTGATACAGAAAAAGCTTTTGACAAAATTCAACACCCATTTATGATAAAAACTCTCCAGAAAGTGGACATAGAGGGAACCTACCTCAACATAATAAAGGCCATATATGACAAACCCACAGCCAACATCATTCTCAATGGTGAAAAACTAAAAGGATTTCCTCCAAGATCAGGAATAAGACAAGGATGTCCACTCTCGCCACTATTATTCAACATAGATTTAGAAGTCCTAGTCATGGCAATCAGAGAAGAAAAACAAATAAAAGGAATACAAATTGGAAAAGAAGAAGTAAAGCTGTCACTATTTGCAGATGACATGATACTATACATAGAGAATCTTAAGGATGCCACCAGAAAACTACTAGAACTAATCAGTGAATTTGGTAAAATTGCAGGATACAAAATTAATGCACAGAAATCTATTGCATTCCTATACACTAACAGTGAAAGGTCAGAAGGAAAAATTAAGGAAACAGGCCAAAGAATAAAATACCTAGGAATAAACCTACCTAAGGAGGTAAAAGACCTGTACTCAGAAAACTATAAGACACCAATGAAAGAAACCCAAGATGATACAAACAGATGGAGAGATATACCATGTTCTTGGATTGGAAGAATCAATATTGTGATAATGACTATATTACCCAAAGCAATCTACAGATTCAATGCAATCCTTATCAAATTACCAATGGCATTTTTTACAGAACGAGAACAAAAAATCTTAAAATTTGTATGGAGACGCAAAAGACCCCAAATAGCCAAAGCAATCTTGAGAAAGAAAAATGGAGCTGGAAGAATCAGACTCCCTGACTTCTGACTGTACTACAAAGGTAATTGAGACAATATGGTACTGGCACAAAGACAGAGTATAGATTAATGGAACAGGATAGAAAGCCCAAAGATAAACCCACCCATTTATGGTCAACTAATCTATGACAAAGGAGGCAAGGAAATACAATGGAGAAAAGACAGCCTCTTCAATAAGTGGTGCTGGGAAAACTGGACAGCTACAAGTAAAAGAGTGAAATTAAAACACCATACACAAAAATAAACTCAAAATGGATTAAAGATCTAAATATAAGACCGAACACTATAAAACTCTTAGAAGAAAACATAGGGCTTCCCTGGTGGTGCAGTGGTTGAGAGTACGCCTGCCGATGCAGGGGACGCGGGTTTGTGCCCCAGTCCGGGAGGATCCCACGTGCCGCGGAGCAGCTGGGTCCATGAGCCATGGCCACTGAGCCTGCGCTTCGCAACAGGAGAGGAGACAACATTGAGAGGCCCGCGTACTGCAAAAAAAAAAAAAAGAAAACATAAGAAGAACTCTCTTTGACATAAATCACAGCAAGATCCTTTTTGACCCACCTCCTAGAGTAATGGAAATAAAAACAAAAATAAACAAATGGGACCTAATGAAACTTAAAATCTTTTGCACAGCAAAGGAAACTATAAACAAGATGAAAAGACAACCCTCAAAATGGGAGAAAATATTTGCAAACAAATCAACGGACAAAGGATTAATCTCCAAAATACATAAACAGCTCATGCAGCTCAATATTAAAACAAAAACAGGGCTTCCCTGGTGGCACAGTGGTTGCAAAAAATGGGCCAAAGATCTAAATAGACATTTCTCTAAAGAAGATATACAGATGGCCAACAAACACATGAAAAGTTGCTCAACATCACTAATTATTAGAGAAATGCAAATCAAAACTACAATGCGGTCTCACCTCACACCAGTTAGAATGGACATCATCAGAAAATCCGCAAACAACAGATGCTGGAGAGGGTGTGGAG
This sequence comes from Mesoplodon densirostris, assembly GCF_025265405.1. Classification (NCBI taxonomy): domain Eukaryota; kingdom Metazoa; phylum Chordata; class Mammalia; order Artiodactyla; family Ziphiidae; genus Mesoplodon; species Mesoplodon densirostris. The sequence goes on from NC_082661.1 coordinate 95,461,956, forward strand.
AAAAGGGAACCCTCTTGCACTGTTGGTGGGAATATACATTGATACAGCCAATATGGAGAACAGTATGGAAGTTCCTTAAAAAACTAAAAATAGAATTACCATATGATCCAGCAATCCCACTACTGGGCATATACCCAGAATAAAACATAATTCAAAAAGACACATGTACCCCAGTGTTCAGTGCAGCACTATTTACAATAGCCAGGTCATGGAAGCAACCTAAATGCCCATTGACAGATGAATGGATAAAGAAGATGTGGTGCATATATACAAAGGAATATTACTCAGCCATAAAACGGAATGAAATTCGGTCATTTGTAGAGATGTGGATGGACCTAGAGACTGTCCTACAGAGTGAAGTAAGTCAGAAAGAGAAAAATAATTATTGCGTATTAACCCATATGTGTGGAATCTAGAAAAATGGTACAGATGAACTGGTTTGCAAGGCAGATATAGAGACACAGATGTAGAGAACAAACGTATGGACACCAAGGGGGGAAAATGGGGGTGGTGGTGGTGGTGGGATGAATTGGGAGATTGGGATTGACATGTATACACTAATATGTATAAAATGGATAGCTAATAAGAACCTGCTGTATAAATAAATAAATAAAATGTAAACAAAAAATGACATATAATGTCTTACAATAGTATAATTTTTCAGGGTTTTTTGTGGCATTCATGCTTTATGATTATTGGCATACTGTTCTTGAACAATGATTTCTAGAGTACTATGTAACTAGTGTGATTCAGTCTCTGCATTAGATTATATGATGTTTTTAAAATTTTCTAACATTTTTTTCCATGGTATATAATTTTCTCAGTCAGAAATTGCTTATATTATATTCTTTACCAGAATATAACCTCTGACTTTCATCTGGTGTCAGATGAGCTTCTCTTTTTGATGTTTTTGCATCAAGTGATGTAACAGTAATGACAAAGATCTGGAAATAGCAATAGCTATCTCTTAATAAATCTGTAGGATTTTAAATTGTAGGATAAAGCTGAATTAATGTGTTTTAAGAAAATTTATTTAGAGTTATTCATTCCATGTCAAGTAAAGTTAGTTACAGGAATGCTAAGTGTTAGGGATGATGTGTATTGGGTCCCAGAAAGATCCTGTGATTTTGAAAGGCTAAAATCTAAGATGCACTAATCACATTATAATGTCCTCTGGTCAGACTTTATAGGGAGTTCACCATTAGACTGAATTATGTATTTCACATTTTGTAAACATTTTTATTGGAGTATAGTTGATGTATAGTGTTGTGTTAGTTTCAGGTGTACAGCAAAGTGAATTAGTTATACATATACATGTATCCATTCTTTTTTAGATTCTATTTCCATTTTATGAAAGACATCAATAAAGGAAATGTGTGTAAAGGAGGAAATGACATCAAATGAGAAATAGTTATGTTGAGAAGAAGATAAATGTGAGCTGCATAGTTGCCTTCAAGTACTTGAAGGGTGAATTTGTGCAGGAGAGATTAGGCTTAGGCTGTGTAGTGCTACAGATCAGAGCTAAGGAAAAGAATGGATGTAGAATATGGCTGATTTTGGTCCTGTTTTAGAAAGTATTTTACAGCAGGTAGAGCTGTCAAAGAAAAAAATTCAGTTCACTTTGCAGGTGACAAACCCATGGTCCTTGCTGGCTTTCCTGAGCTGGAAGACTATGTCAGGTAGAAACGTTGATTCCACAGTCTTCAGCACTTCTCCCAATATGTTTCCATGATGCTATCTTTAGTGGCAGCTTTGGGATGATAAAGAAATGAGAAAGTGACAGTATATGTTTCATGAAAGATGGAGGGGACATGAAAGCTTACTTTTGTATTTTATTCCTTTGCTCATAATCAACTACATTATACATTCCTGAGGCTTAAAATGATATAATAAAATCAAGCTAAATGTTTATCCCCCTATAGTCTCTAATCATAAACTATGTAATGCTCAATGTAAAATGAAAGAACAAGTTAAGAGCAACAGAGCTTGGAATGCCCTTTGAGCTTGTAATTTCAGAAAGGTAAGATGGGCATTAGAATAACCAAACACACACATGCACACACACACACACAAACCTGAAATGCCACTCTTCAATTTCCACTTCCCATTTTTTCTCCATGCTCTCTTTCCATATTCAACTTAAAACCATGTGACCAGCATCCTTTTAGATAGAAACTATGTGCAATTGTATAGATGCACTCTGAGTAGCGAAGCCAAGAGTAAAAAGAAGAGGTTTTTTTTTTAATGTTGGACTCAATACACTTATGGAAGCAAACAGAGCTTGCTTCTCTGGCTTTGTAATCAACAAAGAGAGGATGTGGCTTGGCGAGAATAAGGACAATTGCAATTGTATGAGCTGAGTGCTTCTCTTTCAAGGAGCAACTTATTATTTATCCTAAAGCTATATTGGAGAAACAGGCAATGCTGGTGAATTGAACTCTTAGGCCACTAAATCTCCAAAATACTGTTTCCCAAATACTGTAATCTGGAGCTTGTCCCATTTTTTTTTCTTATCTAAGCCATAATTTCTTTTTTTTTTTTTTTTTTTTGCGGTATGCGGGCCTCTCACTGTTGTGGCCTCCCCCGTTGCGGAGCACAGGCTCCGGACGCGCAGGCTCCGGACGCGCAGGCTCAGCGGCCATGGCTCACGGACCCAGCCGCTCTGCAGCATATGGGATCCTCCCAGACCGGGGCACGAACCCGTATCCCCTGCATCGGCAGGCGGACTCTCAACCACTTGCGCCACCAGGGAGGCCCCATAATTTCTTAACATTAAAAGAAGGTAAACATTATCTGTTGGATAGTGTTGTTGTGAGGACTGAATATGATACTATATATAAAATATTTAACAAAGAACTTTCCACATAGTTAGCACAAAATAAGTTTTATTTTTATTATGGCTCACTAAAAATATTTTGTTGTCCTCATGAACTAAAATGTTTAAACCCAAATGTATAACTTTACTTTTCTTCCAAATAAATTATACATTTTTGGAGATTATCCCTGCCTGATGGAGGGTATGTAGATCTAGCATACTAGCTATATTATTCAGAACTGCTCTATTGTCCCTATTTGATGGTCCTGCCATGTATATTTTTATCTAAATAACATACAGAAATATTCAAAAGTACATCTACAAAAGTGTTCTATGTTATTCTGCTAATGTTTTCTCTCCAGGTTGCTATTTTTTTATTGCTGAACACTTTAGGTATGGTTATAAAACTGGCTATGAATTATATCCACATTATAATTCAGCTAATTCACATGTTTTTTTCATCTTTTCCAAAGGGAATAGTGAGATATTTTAGAAAATGCTTTGTTCACTTGTATATTGAGTCTTTATATAGTTTGCCATAGACTTTTTTTTTGATGAAACTGGGAAAATTTGTTAATTTCTGCTTGTTTCTTGTTACAGATAGTCACAGCAGGTATTTAAAAATTGATCCTTTGATCCTATGGCCAGAGAACAAGGACTCTAGTTTCTATAAAATTATATTTATGTATTTTTCAAAACAATTTCTTAGGGGAAAAAAAACTTGTGGAATGTTATTATTAAGTGATTTAACTTTTTTGCCTGGTCTCTTCAAACCTGCTTAGTGGGCTTGTACTTCTCTAGAGAAAATGTAGGCCAATTCCTCCTCATTCTCAAGTGCTAAATATTCCTCTTCAGTGGTAGATAAGGCATGACTTTGCCTGGAACTGCTGATGAGGGAAAGGCTTGCTTGGATTCCTTTTCTTTTCATTTTGGTGGTTTTCCTTTTCCTACCTAAGCTTGTTTAACAAGTTTTTGATCTTTTCTGGAAAAGGGCAGGGAATAGGAAGAAGACGACAAAAGAGGTTGGCGGTTCCTACTTGACTTGTACAGTCTAACTACTGATATATTCTCTGGTCCTGACAGATGATTAAAGCTGCCTTTCTTTCCTCTTTTGCTTTTGAGAGATCTTTAATCAGTATCCTCTGCAGGGTGATCAAATGTCCCAGTTTGCCCAGGACTGAAGGATGTTCCTGGGTCACAAAATTTCATTACTGATACTGGAACACTCCCAGGCACACCAGGGAGATTGTTCACACTAGCCCTCAGAATCCTCTCCACTCAATATGTAAATGGAGAAAGACAAGCAGAGCCGTGCAAGGGAGGTTTTCATAAGCCAATCTGAAAGTGACACATATCACTTCTGTTAACATTTTATTATGCACCTTTTTGTAAGTAAAGCTGAAAAATATAATCTATCAGTGCCTTGTAAGAATAAGGAAATAAGAATATTAGAGAATAGAAGCAGTGTCTGAAAAATCCACTCTTCTGTTCACCAAAATGGATTTCACATATTTCCACACATAGAACACCTCCTCATGAGAGAGATTCAAAGCCCCAACTAATAATGTATCCAGCCCCAAAAATCCAAGATTTGTGGATGATGGGCATCAGGTCCCAATATGGTCCCTTGGCAGCCTGTGAACTAAAAAGACAAGTTATCTGCTTCACTATTAAAAAAAAAAATCAAGCAGTGATAGGATAACAGTAATAGAAATTTGCTTTTCATAAAAATAAGGACGGGGCATATAACAATTATTTGTCCATAACAATTTGGTAATTTCTTTGGGTCGGAATCATGTATGTTCCCCACACATGGAACTAAGTGGAGATTCTTGATGATATTTGGATTTATGGTGAACTGAGAGTGTGTTGATTTTTGCTTGCTTTGTTTTGTGTGTGTGCATGTATGTTTAAGGCATCATATTAGTTTGCTAGGGCTGCTGTAATAAAATACCACACAAACTGGTTGGTTTAAACAATAGAAATTTATTGTCTCATAGTTCTGGAGGCCAGAGGTCTGAGATAAGGGTGCTGGCAGAGTTGATTCCTTCTGAGAGTGGTAAGGGAGCATCTGTTCCATGCCTTTCCTCTAGCTTTTTCTGGTTTGTTGGCAGTCTTTGGTGTTCATTGGCTGTAGATACCTACCTTCATCTTGACATGGCATTCTCCCTGTTATGTGTGTCTCTGTGTCCACATTTTCTCTAGGACACCAGTTTTATTGGAATAGGCACCCAGTATGACCTCATCTTAACTCCTTGCCTCTGCAATGACCTTAAATGACCTGATTTCTAAATAAGGCCACATTTTGAGGTACTAGGGATTAGGACATATGAATGTTAGGAGGACACAATTCAACCCGTAATAGGCATGAATAGACAATAGACAAAAACTTTGTTTTAAGCATATAGTATCTTTAGAAATAAATTCCTTTGAAAAGTAGTACAGTCCTAATCTTTTTTAACTTCCAGTTAGCTCTGTGTCCCAGTAACCATACCCAAAGTGTCTTCTACACATAATTCTCAAGGCTGATTTATGTCTCTGCTTTTTCACCTCTAGAAATCTCTTTTATCTTAATGAAGCCTACTGTGATATCTTCCAGCTTAGGTGGAGAGGCCACTCTCCATCTGATCTTTGCTGCAACACTTAGTTTTAATAAACCCTGTTGCTCAAAGGCTTTTTTAAACTCTTATTTCATGCTTTTTGGGTATAGAAACTGTCAGCTTTTCAAAACCTTCACGGCTCCAACTTTCTCAATTCTATTTTATTTCATTTTTGTTTGCAAACCAGCCAGTCCTCTTCCTTGGTTTCTTTCTGATGATACATCACTAAAGTCAGCTAGTCATAAACAACACACACTATAATTATTATGATTCTTTCCAAACATTCCCCCTTGAGCTGGTAGACATGTACTCTGCCTTTCAAATTATCATCGGCTATAGTTTTTTTCAAATATTTGGCTAACAAGTCTCTCCAATGCATCAGTTTCTTTTAACCTGTCATTTCTGTCACCATATGTTTTTGTTTGGTAGTACTGGACTATAAGTCAAAATATCTATACTGGTCAGCGTTGGCTAGATGCTGTAACAATAACCTACTTGGCATTAGGTCTTGCTTTGACCAATAGAATGTTGTGGAGATAACCTTGTGTGAGTGCAAATCCAGCCTTTATGAGGCCCTGAGTTTCCTTTCTCACCCTCCTGGGACTCTGAGATAACCCTGCTGTGAAGAAACCCTCTCAAGCCTACTGGGAGATGAGAGGCTGCACTGAGGGAAACTGAGGCACCCTGGCAAAAAGCAAGCACAAAGGCTTCAGACATGTAAGTGGGAACCTTGTGAAACTTCTGCCATTGCCCATGTACCAGGTGAGGGAAGCTGAATTAATTAGCCCCAGTGTGACAAGCAGAACCAACCAGTAAATCCACAGAATTTAAGAAATATCACTGCTGTGTTAAACCACTAAGTTTGAGACAGTTTTTTATGCAGTGATAGATAAGTAGAATATATTCAAACCTAATAAATTGAGATTTAGTATTGTACTGTCTAGGCAACCACTAAAGAAGTGATATATCCTTAATATAAAATGTTTAATTTACTACTGTGTGGATTATTTCCAAATTCCAGAATAAGTCACTATCAGAACACTTGGGAAATGATGGAGTTTACACGATTACCCACTAGCCTTAATTTTTCAGGGGACAAATTTTTTGTGATGAGTAACCTATGGACCTTACTGTTTTTTGACAACATCTATTTTGTATAAGTTGTAACTAATAGAAGATCATAAAAATTAGATGATAAAACTTGTAATCTCAGGAAATATAAGGAAGATATGAGTTGGAATTTCAAATTATATGCCATACCTAAGTGCTAATGGATGATGAGATAAAACAGAGAAGTTTAAAGATACTTTCTTAGACATTTTTGTAGAAAAAAGCAAAAAAGACAACTTCATTTGAACTGATTATTGATTATGAAGAAAGTAGAAAATAACAACAACAAAAGAAACTTTAAAGTTGATCACCACTCGTCCTACTTCCCATTTACATTGTGTTGCCTAAAATATTATCTCATCTAAGGGAGGAGTTGGAAATGTGACAATATTATGTGTAGTTAGCTTTTCTCTACTGGCACCTTCTTGGTGATAGAATATTCTGTCTTGGTGATAGAATATTTTCCCCCCATTAGCTTTTGTCTTTGTTTTTGACAACCTTTGAGAGGTAATAAGTCTTTAGAGCTCTGAATTTGATAAGTTTTGTGTGATTTTTTTTTTAAAAAGTAATTACAGAAGAATATTTGAAGTTGATGGTTAAAGAAATAATATTGAAGAACTCTGACTTTATTTATTGAAAATAAAAGAATTTCAACTTTGACTACTAATCAGAATTTTTTTGTTATAGAGAAAGTAAAGATGAAGTTCTTGGTTTCAAAGTATGGACACATGGTAAAGTGAACTGGAAAATGTGTGCAACTACATATATTAAAATGCCATGCAAATGACTTGGACAAATAATTTTCTTTATTTGCTTTCTGTGTTTAGATGTAATAAAATATTGACAGTATCGATACATTAAAAATGGAAACATATTGACTTTAGTACACTTCCAAAACAGTTGAAATAACTGCTAAAGGAGTCAACTCATTCGAATTTGAGGAAACAATAGAATCTTAGGTTTGGGGATGTAGTTTAAATCATGTCCTAAAATTCTTATATTTTAAGTGTAGAATCTGAGGACCAGTTGAAGAGATTATGTCACCTATCCTAGCTAGATCACAAAGTGTTTCTTTAGTGTCCACCAAATATGTAGTTTCATTTTCAGGAATAGCTGGAGGCAGAAGAAGCAATGTACTAGAAGTTCATAAAACAACACATAGATCAAGCTTCCATGTGACAGATTTCCTAACAGCTGTGATATTTGTTAAGGAAATTCTGCTGGGAGCAGATGCTGAATTCAAAATAAGTAACACATCCCATTCAAAAAACAATCTAAATATGAATAATTTGCTCAGGAGAATAAGACCTAGAAGAGAAATTCACTCTTGCCTGCAATTCTCAACAATACATTGATGCATATTCCGTTCATGAGGGAAATTTGATTTACTGACTTATGTACCTTGATATTATGTTATTCTTTTAGCAGATAACACTCATGCCCAAGATAATTCTAAAATAAAAATCATTAAGAACCTATTAATTAATTACCCTTGAAATTAAAGAGCTTCATTATCCCTAATTTATGTTCATTTAATCTAAGTTCTGATTTTTTATAGATATGCTGAAAATTAAAACTTAGAGAAGTACGTTTTTCAACCCTTGATTATGTTAAACTCAAAGCTCACTCAATTTGTGATATTTTGTTTAAATGGCGAATCTTGACTTGATTTGAATAAATAACCTCATTCCTTATTAGAGCCTATTTTGGTTTCTTCTACCTTTTATTTTATCAGTTTGGTATGTCCTTCTTTTTATTGTCTATTTTGAGAATCTATAGGAATTGTTCAATCTGGCATTTAGAAGTAATCCGTAAACATTGTATCTCTCAAAGATCCCCATCCAAATATGTGTGTCTTACCTTTCAGGCATGCTGCTTGTATTTTCCCTTTGAAGCCATCTCTTATTTTTATTTTTTTTAATAGCAGAGAAAATATATTTTTCATTTCTGTCTCTTGCTGTTATCTGAAATATATTCATTTTTTAGCAAGTGTTTACTGGGCAATCAGTATCTTGGCATAGGTGTACATATGAACCATGTATTAATTCATATGGTTGCTTATTTATTTGGGTTGAGATTAAAAAGAATTAATTCATTCTTTTTAATTAAATTAAAAGAATTAATTTCATTCTTCCACATGAAAGAATGAATGTGGAAGAATGAAATAAAGGAATACAGATATATGTTATAATACCTAATGTGATCTGGCCTTTGGTTGGTTCTCAGGAACCATTTTCTACCACTCTTTCTTGCTTATATGAGACACACTGACCTTGTTCCTTGATTTCTCCAAGCATCAAATTCATCTGCTCAGAGAGGCCTCCTATGAGGACTTTAGAACAGCATTCACCTCCATCCTTCTCTATTTCCTTATCCTTTTCTTCAGAGTATGTATCACTGGCTTGATTATACATTTATGTATTTATTTCTCCATTTTTGCTAAAATGTAAGTTTCACAAAAGAGAAAATTTCCCTGTTGTGTTTATTTCTGTATAATCAAAAACTTGAATAATGACTGTCATAGAAAACAAAAACATTTGATAAATCATTGTGGAATGAATGAAAGAAAGAAGGGAGTTTCCTATCCTAGTCAGTGGGTCAGGCAACACCTCACACTCATGCTAAGGTAAGGAAAATAAGGAGTTAGCCCAATGATGAGGCAAATGAAGAAGAGAAGGTGTAAAGTGTAGAGGCAGCAAAACTATTAGCTTTTGCTCAAAAAATTGATCTTAACTAAATATTTCTATTTTATCAATCCTAGAAATGTATGTAAATTAAAGTCAGAGATGAGAAAAGAGTATGTCTTTCCATAATAGTATTTGAATTAAGAATTTTAATAATATAATAATTTAAATATACAATTTAATAATATATATAATAATTAAAATATATATTACCTATTCCTATATGAATTCTCTCAAGAGAAAATTATCATAACACTTTAATGAAATACATATAGCCATATTAAACATTTTTAGGCTTATCAGTAACATGGAGCTATCATGCAAAGTATGATTTGAAAATTCATGAGGTGACGTAGGTCCACTATTGCTTATCCTCAACTGCAAAATTCAAAAAGGTATGTACATCTAGAGTTTATTGTTTTTGCTTGTTTATTTGTTTAGGTGACACCAAAACTCATTTGGAGGACCTGACGTGTACAGATAATGTGTGAGTTCATGTGTGAGTAATCATGCTTTTTACTTTAGAAATGCTGTGTTCAATTATCTGGTGCTCTGGGAGGAGGGGTGCTGCACGGGGCATGGTTAAAAGTAGATATTAAGAGGAATGACTAGTAAATGTATAAAATATTTAATTGCACTAATAAACTAAAATAAGATACTATATTTTACTATTAATATATCAAATTAATATAGATTATTTTAAATATAGGCAGTAGGGAACCTCAAATTTGTACTGAAGACGTGAATAGTGTAGTATTTTTGGAAAACGTTTTGGGAATATATATATATATATATATATATCAAAAGCCTTAAAAATGTTCATCCATTTTTATTTGAAGCAGTAACACACTTCCAAAATGAACTAAAATAGTCATCAACAACTCAGGTGAAGACTTATGTACAAAGAAAGATTCTTCAATATTATATATAACAAAAAAATGCATAAGATAAAGGGTGTGTTAAATATGCCATAGTGTAATCATGTGATCAATCATAAGGCATGTTTAAAATGATTACAAATAATTTTAATAACATTGACATTTTATACTAATTAAAAAATGCAAGCTATAGAACATTATATAGAGAAATAATTTTAAAATATTTGGTTGAAACATAAAACTACCATTTTTATATGTTGAAAATCATTTTATATTGGCAACTTTATATAGTTCACTTTATAGATAAGAAAAGATTGCAAGGAAATATACCCCAAATGCTATTAGTGGTTATCTCCATAGGTAGAATCAGAGTATTTTCATTTATTCATTGTATTTTCAGTAGTTTTAGGTTTATGAAATGAGTATACTATTACTATTTCAAGCCAAATACTATATTAAAATTTTTTTAAAAAGTTTGATTGTCATATTTAGCTATACTTAATAAGCAAGGTTAGCTGTTAGCAAGTAGCTTATTTCCTCTAAAATACTTTCCAAATAATTAAAATAAATAATCAGTAGACAAAAGGGTGTTTTTTGTTTTATAACTTCATGAGTTTCTTGAAGACAATAGTGAGACAGATTTAATTAAATTTCATTTTATTCATCTTTCATACCAAAGAGTCAGTATTTTATATATAAAACATATATATATAATATATATAATGTATGTATATATACATACATACATGATGGTTTTAAGAAAAAATACACAAAAATTGACTTATTAGTTACTATTTAGATTAATACCTAAGAGTTTTTAGTTATTGTTATATAATCATATAATTTTTAACTAAAAGGGAACTTAGACATAATGTCTAACAGCCTTTTAATATACCTACAATAAATTATTTATATGTAGTGATTAATTATTAATAATAATTTATATGTATATAATAATTCCTTCCATACATCATTATCCAGTGCCTACTCTGTGTCAGGGATTGTCTAAGAACTAAAGATTCAAAGGTTAACAGGACAGGTTCTTACATTCCTTGAACTGAAATACAGAGGAGGAGACCAATAGAAACCATCAAATAGACAATAAGAAAATTATGAGTATATAGTGAGAGTTATAAAGAAAACAAAGAAGGAATTGAGATAGAAAACAATAGTTGTCACCTTAGCTAGGGTGTGAACAAAGCACTTCTCTTGAGGAGATGACATTTAAGGGAGTTAATTTGAGACACAGAATCAAGAAACAATATTTCAATGTGGACTGTTACTTAGCAGCGAAATCAGGTTTGCAATCCCATTTTCTTGATTTAAATTAATTTATCTTTTAAAATAAATTTATGTATTTTTATTCTGTGTTACTGAAACTCAGAATGGATAGTAGCAGAGTGTAATATCTGATGTTCTCTAAGCCTGTTATAAGTTTAGCTGAAGTCAATACAAAAGTATAAAGATTCAGGGAAAGAAAATTTGACTACTTCTAGTTAACCTCTCTTGTGAGTGAATGGAGAACTTAAATCTGTAGAGTGCTATTTGCAGTGCAGTTGCTAAGGTGTTTCAGACTCATGGCTAAAAGAGTTTGATAACTTATTTGATGAAATGAAAATTCCTTTGGTAATTTTATTCTGTCTTTCAGTCTTTCAATTTAGGCTACTTTCTTTTTTTTTGATTTCAAATAATGTTACCAAGCCCTTAATTTCAGAAATTCTCTTGACATAAAGTTCAAAAAGCTAAACATTTTGTTCCATAATCTTGCAACTAGAAATGTATGACTTTCACTTGGATTTCTATGGACATTTTCTTTTTCCTTTTTTTTTTTAACTATAGAGCAACAAAGAAATTGTGAAAGGAAAGATTATGAAAGGAATATTTCTATTGTCATGCATTTCCCTTTATTGCTCTTCTTTAACAATACCTCTTCCTGCACTCCTTTTGCCTTTTCTTTCTTTATACCAATTATGTTAGAGGCAATTCAGTAGGATGACTTTACACTAGGCAGGTTAGGTGAAAAACTTCTTATTCTCCTGCTAAAGTAGCTGTGCACCCTGTATGGTTTATATTTTTACCATAAATTCTCAAGGATGATATTCCATAATGTCCATCACAACCATTAACACACTAGGTGTAGAATAATTGAGAGAGAAAAATCAGAAAGTTAACAAAAGATTGGATGAAGTACAAAAGTTTCATTTCCTCATATCAGAAAGAAATAGTACCCTCAGGAAATTTAAAGCCATACACCAAGGCAGAGATGTCTACATTTGTTGCATAACTTCTTGTTTTCTGAGAGGGCAGATCAGTTATTTTAATTTTTTCAAAGGAGAAGAGAAATGCAGACTGGAGAATAAGTTTTGGAATATGAATAACAGTACCAAAATAAAGTCATACATATTTAAGATGACATATTAGAAATGCTTGCAATATATTATACATTGTATATAACATTAATTCAAGACAGATTTTTTTTTTCTGCATGAGTCCTACTCTCCCAGAGTGGGATTATTGCTTCATTAAATTATTTGAAGTTTGTCAAATCCCACATAGAATGACATCATAACCCAAAGTAGTATCTCAGTGCTGGGGAGAAGTGAAGGGTAACATTACTATTATTCATTCGTAGAAGTAGGTTATGCACTGAGATGTATCATGCATAAATCTATTAGAGAGGTAGAATTGCTCCACAGAGAATAAAGAACCTTTTGAAGAGGAGTGTAATGTCGTGCATGATCTTTATAGCTTGGTGTCTAGAGTTAAAACTTGGCTGACGTTTCCATTATCAGCTTTGTTTTTCTGGAACTTATAAGTCAGCTCTAACCAATAAACTCAGCAGAAAAATCTGTATCTAGGAGACTTCCGAAATGTTAACAATTTAAATACATTCAGATAAATTGGATTTAAAGACAGGTGCCCAAATGGAAATGAATCCATATTTTTAATTGTTTGCTCATGAGAGTAGGTCAAACCAAAAATTGCAGTTTTGGTTTTAAAACTGAACAGACTGAAGACTCCAACTCCCTTATAATGGCTTTCTAGTTAGTTTACTGGCAGACCAAGAAACAGAGTAAAGGATGTAGCCAAGCATAGGTTGGCACAGCTTCCAGAAATCTCTTTATGGCAGTACAGTGAAGTTTGGTGGTCATTGCAAAGTAAGCAGGGTGAAACACCTTCCAGGTCAGAGGATTTCGGGGCCCAATAGGCAGGAGGAGAAAGGAAGCTGGGATTGAACCTTCCATCTTCTAATGCAGCACTGCCCAATACTGTGGGCTCCAGCCAAGAGCTAGGTGTGGCTACTTAAATTCAAATAACTTAAAATGAAGTAAAACTAAGATTCAGTTCCTCAGCTTTACTAACTGCATTTCAAGTGCTCACTGTCTACAGTTGGTTAGTGAATCGTTTGGACAGTATACATAGGACACTTCCATCATCACAGGGAGTTCTATTGGACAGTACTGGTCTAACATGTAAGGCAGTCTTGCTTGGCCACAGTAAGGTATTCCTATGATTTGTTTCTTATTGGGCCATTAGGTCTTCAGTAGGTCTGGCATTGCCTACCATAGACAGTTGTGAAGATATAATGCCAATGAATATATTAAATCTATGCATATTGTTTAAATTTTTTATGGGCAGCACATGCCTTTCTTTTCTTTGTGAAGTAAAGGACAATGCCATTCTACTAATACTTGAGAATAATAAAAAATAGTAAAAGACTTAGGAGAATGGTAAAGGTTAGGAAGAGTCAGCATGGGAAGTGAGAGGGAGGTGACTCAAAAACATTTAGAAAAAAATTCTGAGTATCACAGAAGTTCAAACAGATAGGTATAGATTGGGGTTTTTTGTTTTTGTTTTTGTTTTTAATTTATTTTTGTGGTACACAGGCCTCTCACTGTTGTGGCCTCTCCCGTTGTGGAGCACAGGCTCTGGATGCGCAGGCTCAGCGGCCATGGCTCACAGGCCCAGCCGCTCTGCGGCATGTGGGATCTTCCCGGACCGGGGCACAAACCCGCATCCCTGCATCGGCAGGCGGACTCTCAACCACTGCGCCACCAGGGAAGCCCTAGATTGTGTATTTAACATGATTTGGCTCAATTTCTGATATAAAAGGCCATACTTTAGGAGTATTACACTTTCTTTGGCATCAGCCTTCCCACTCTAGGGTTTTTGCAAAAACAATTTCTGCTTATTATCCTGAAACTTACATTTGCAAGAACATAAATTATGTTTATAAATAAGGTTTAGCATTGTAGGACATTAAATATTCAGACTGTAATAGAAAAAATAATAGCCCCTCCAAAAATGTTCACCCTCTAATCCCTGGATCCTGTGAATATGTTATAATAAATGACAAAAGGAACTTTGCATATGTAATTAATGTTACAGGCCTAAAAATAAGGATTTATAGTGGATTATATGAGTGGGTTCATTCTAATCAGATAAGCCCATAAAAGCAGATAAAAATCTATGGTTGGAGTCAGGAGAGATACAAGAGAAAACTTAAGCAGGAGAGAAGAGACAGAGGTGAGATCAGAGACATTAAAAGTATGAGAAGGACTTGAACCCACGTTGGCTTTGAAGATGGAGAAAGGCAGCCATGAGCCAAGAATGGAGGGTGGCGTTTAAAAGCTGAGGACAACTCCTGGCCAACGTGCAGCAAGGAAATAGACACTTGGGTCCTACAAGCATATGGAATTGAACTGTCAACAACTTAAATAGGCTTGGAAGTGGATTCTCCTAGAGAGCCTCCAGATAAGAGCCCAAGCAGGTCAGTATGTTGATTTTAGGTCCATGGGACCATATGCGTTATACCTAGAGATGCCTGCTGGACTTCCAGCCTACAGAACTGTGAGGTAATAGATGCATTTTTTTTTTTTTTTTTTTTTTTTTTTGCGGTACACGGGCCTCTCATTGTTGTGGCCTCTCCCGTTGCAGAGCACAGGCTCCGGACACGCAGGCTCAGTGGCCATGACTCATGGGCCCAGCTGCTCTGCAGCATGTGGGATCCTCCCGGACCGGGGCACGAACCCGTGTCCCCTGCATCGGCAGGCAGACTCTCAACCACTGCGCCACCAGGGAAGCCCTGGTGCATATAGTTTAAGCTGACAAATTTAACTTCTTATGGCAACAAAAGAAAATTAGTACAGATTTATATATGAGAGCATGGAGTCCACCAGTGTTGTTTCTCATGAGTCCCCTCAATCGTGGCAACATTCTCAGTGCATTAAAGAAGAAGGAAGAAGAAGAGTGTGGAATCCTCCTGTTTTTAGTTGTTCACCTTCTTACTTGTAATTCCTTCATCTTCTATAACCACTTTATATTCTCATCAAACTTGAAGGATTCAATTCTTCAATTTCACCTCTTTTCCAAAAACAACCTTCTTCATAGCCATTAGTGAGCAAGTAGAGTTTTCCTAGCATTTTGCAGGGGGGATGTACTACTACGCGCATCTGAGTAATCAGTTTCTCTCTACACGTGCTGCTTGCCTCCAGCCATACTGCCAACCCCTACTCTCCTTCTTTGAGCTTCAGCATACATCACTCATCCTCTCTGCTTCCAGGACTTCCTGCTCCTATACGTTTGCACACATCTCTCCACCTCTTCTTCTTTCTAACTTAGATCTATTCATCTGTTTCACTGTTTATTTTTATTTTTTATTATTTTTTTAAAGTATCATTTTCAGTAATTTTTTAAAAATAAATTTATTTATTTATTTATTTATTTTTGGCTGCATTGGGTCTTCGTTGCTGCGTGCAGGCTCTCTCTAGTTGCAGCGAGCAGGGGCTACTCTTCATTGCAGTGCGCGGGCCTCTCATTGCGGTGGCTTCTCCTGCTGCAGAACACGGGCTCTAGGCGCACAGGCTTCAACAGCTGTGGCATGTGGGCTCAGTAGTTGTGGCTCGCGGGCTTTAGTAGTTATGGCTCGTGGGCTCAGTAGTTGTGGCTCACGGGCTCCAGAGCACAGGCTCAGTAGTTGTGGCTCACAGGATTAGCCGCTCTGTGGCATGTGGGATCTTCCCAGACCAGGGCTCGAACCTATGTCCCTTGCATTGGCGGCAGATTCTTAACCACTGTGCCACCAGGGAAGTCCCCACTGTTTATTTTTAGAATAGCATATTGTGAGGGATACTAAAGGACTAGACCCTGAGGAACTGAGAATTTTCTTTTGTGGCCCTCATATGTCCTTGCCTCCTCAGCTCGTTTTCCCCACCCTCTCTTAAACATGACTTTAACACCTAACTATTCCTCTCCACCTTGATAAAACTGAGGTTGTCCCCCAGTTGGCTGTTAATTCACAAACACATTTCCTTTACTCCCAAATCTTGCTTCACCCTCTGCTGGTAAAACCCTGTAAATCTTCTGTCCTCCTTCCCCACGTTAGAAGTACTGGTTCGGAGAGTTACCATGGCTGGCGTTCATTTCCTCAGTGTACTTTTTCTTCATATGTGGGTACAAAGCAGGTCCCACAGATCTCGCATGCCTTAATGCCTTAGGTAAGTTGTGGACTGGAAGTGAAATGTATAAGGAACAGGCCTGAGGCAAGGCACTGTGTGGTAGTGTCTGTGTGAAGTTCTTCAGGACCCATACAGATTGCACTGCCTGTGGTGGTGGATATAGAATGTGGCCATGGACCTTGAAGACAGGGAGGCCAAGGGAAGTGGACATGCTGTTTTTATGTTGGCCACAGGTTCATACTGAGGGTAATATCTTAGTGAAGTTTGGTCTCTGTGTCTGTTCCAGAGAGCAGGGTTTCTATGCTGTAACTACTTTCTTTATCTGGCCATTTCCTTTATAATTCCAATTTTTTTTTAGCTTCTTAAAAGAAACCTATGGGAGGGGCTTCCCTGGTGGTGCAGTGGTTGAGAGTCTGCCTGCCAATGCAGGGGACATGGGTTCGAGCCCTGGTCTGGGAGGATCCCACATGCCGCGGAGCAGCTAGCCCCGTGAGCCACAATTACTGAGCCTGCGCGTCTGGAGCCTGTGCTCTGCAACGGGAGAGGCCGCGATAGTGAGAGGCCTGCGCACCGCGATGAGGAGTGGCCCCCACTTGCCGTAACTAGAGAAAGCCCTCGCACAGAAACGAAGACCCAACACAGCCATAAATAAATAAATAAAATTAAAAAAAAAAAAAAAGAAACCTATGGGAAATAACAAGCTCTCTACTTAACAAATTGACTTTGAATACAGCTTAGGTCAGATCTATATAACATTTCAGCACAGCCATCAGAACAATTTTAATGATGTGGGATGCTTGTTGCATAATCGAATTAATTATGACAATTAATATTGAGAATCCATAGACCAAATTGAGATGGTGTGTAATAGTCTCTTCTGATTTAGTGGCCAGATAAAGATCTGACATTTATCATAATAATTTCCTTATTGTGTCCTCTACCTCTCGACTCTGTCCTACTGCATATGACTTGATAATTCCATTGCCTATTGCAAGTTATGTATGTATAAACATAGAACTTATCATTCAAACTGGGAATTTTTTTGAGAATAAAAAGAGGTATTCATTATAATTAGGCTGAGCCATAAATCAGGATGATACCAGGCACACCACAGTGTATGGATACCTGACTGCTTATACATCCATTTAAGAATCATGATCAGAACTCTCTTTTGATTACTGTAATAGGCAGAAACTCCAAGATGGATTTTAACAACTGAAAATGCAATGTCACTAATTTACATTAAAATAGATTGCTTGCTAACATAGGATAAGTGACAAAGACAAATGAATATGTGGGTATGATGTCAAAGGCTCACCTTGCAGTCAAAATATTATTGAAGGCTAGAGTAACATGTTGTTAGTGGTAGTTCAAGCAAGAAACTGGGGTTGAGTGACAGTCTTTACCGGGCAATGCTGTTTCCCTTAAGTTAATGAAACATAAAACGTGGGCTGTAAGTACAGCAATAAACAGGTCTGGCAAACATTGTATATTTCCAAAAGAGGAAGACATATATGGATGACAGTTGAGCATATTATGACCATCACAAACATCAAAGCAATTGAGCGTATCTGATCATCACAAATGTCACATAAGCAACATTTTAAATAATGTGAGAAAAATACAGTCTTGACATTAATAATAGACTAAAGATAAAGGCAGGTGGCACCCACACTATTGTTTGCTCATCGAATCATAGCTGGGACATTTTTTCATAAAAATACTAACACAGACATGATAGAGGACCTCGACTTTCCCGCTTGCCTTCTACCTTTGCCCTCCTTTATTACTATACAAAAATCAGTTGCATTTCTATACACTACCAATGAACTATTGGAAAAAGAAATTAAGAAAACTGCCCCATTTAAAATATCATCAAAAAGACTAAAATGCTTAGGAATAAATTTTACCAAGGAAGTATAAGATCTGTACACTGATACTATATATATGTATATATGTACACACACACATATATAATGAAATGCTATTCAGCCTTGAAAAAGAAAGAAACCCTACAATTTGCAAAGTCATGGATTAAGCTGGAGGGCATTATGCTAAGTGAAATAAGCCAGACAGAGAATAACAAACACTGCATGGTATCACTTACAAGTGGAATCTAAAAATAAACACCAAATAGAATGGTGGTTACCAGGGGTTGAGGGGTATGGGAAATAAGAAATAGTTTTAAAAAAGTTACTAACTTTTAGCTATAAAATTAATAAAGTCTCAGGATTTAGTATATAATGTGTTGACTGTAGCTGATATTATTGTATTGCATAATTTGAATTTGCTAAGAGATGAAAATTTAAGTGTTCTTACCAAAAAAAAAAAAAAAAAAAAAGAGATAAATACATAAGGTGATGAATGTGTTAATTAATTAACTCAATGGTGGAAATCCTTTTACAATTTATACTTATATCAAATCATCACTTTGTACACATTAAATATAATTTTATTTGTCAATTATAGCTTAATAAAGATGAACAAATATTATTGAAATGTTGTTAGGTTAGAAATAATCTCTTAATAGCCATTTATAGCAAAATTTCTCCCATTATGATCTTGTCATATGATGAACTCAGGTCATATTTTCAATAACAACTTCTAATGTTTATTTCCTTGAGAATTTTAACAAAAAAATTTTGTGTATGTATCAAACATTTACATGTCTATAATCTGGAGGAGGATGTTTCTGTTCAGGAAGTTGTTCTCATTTTCTATGTGCATTTCAAAATGAGACTCATACTCTCAGTTATATTCATTCTCAGGAAATGATTTATGAATAAACATTGCTTAAGAGGCAGACAAAGATAGGTGACAGTACAAGACCGGATTCTGTAAAGTTCTTTTATGTCTTCTCTTGTTTACAAGAGATTGGAGCTCTATAATGTTAAAAATTATGCAGTGTATTTTTCTCAGGGGACAAATGGATTAGAGTTCATTTACTCTGATTTTCAATTCTGGGATAATTGTTGCCTCTTATTTTCAGGCTAGCTGAGTGACACGGTGGTTCATTTTTCATGGACATTTTACTTAGTAGAATTAAATACAGTAGATGAAACAAATTTACCAAGAATACAGGATTATTCCACTGTAGATTCCATGCACATGGCTTCAATTAGTCCTCACCTCAGTACAAAACATCTTTGGAAACTTAATTTGACTGTGTCCACTATTCCTATTATATTCAGTTAAGGGCTTAAAAATATGAATATTTGAAATTCTGTTTTGTCTTCTAGTATGTACCAATTTAACTCTGAAACTGAAATTTCTACCCCTTTGTGCATACTGGTTATCTCACCCAGAATGCCTGTTTCCCCCATCCCCCCCCTTTTTTTTTACTCCCTGAAGCCTTTGTAAGCCATGTCCATGGCTTAAAAATCATATAATTTAATATCTTTTTTGCCTGTTTAATGGCATTTCTTATGCTTCTAAGTTAACTCCAGGATTTAGTGTTCTCCTTATATTTATATTGATATTTCTACTTAATTTCAAGTCTGTTTTTGTTTGTTTGTTTGCTAGTGCCTATAACTTTTATTTCAGTTTATTCTCCCATAACGATATCTGGCTTGTGCATGCGAACCCTCAGTAAATATTTGTTGATTAATTGATTTTCATCACTTTTTTGATTAAAAAAAAAGATAGGGATTTGAATATAAGAAATTCATCAAGTTCAGAATGTGTAAAAAAGGTCGGTTGATTGGGGAATTTACCACAGTCCAGGCTCAAGACTTCAGCTTGCCTGGGTAGAAACTCAATCTTGTCTAGGTCTGAGATTTAACTAGAATCCAGTTGATGGATTCACTTTGACTAAACTGAGAAGAGGCAGGGATATATGAACTAGAATTCAAATTACTAATTTGTATTGAGAAATAAATGTGTTAGATGGATCAGACATCTGACTCTATTTCTTGTGGTGTCTTCTCCTCTAGAGAGTGTTCAGTGCACAATGCTATAGTGTCCTTTTTATGTGCTACAGTTGCTGAATGAACCTCCATATTACTGACACTGTCTATGGCTAAGCCAATATTTTATTTCCTTAGTTCTAAGCTACTTGGATTATAAGAGGCACCAAAGCTTTAGTAGTATCTTCATGGGGAAAATAAATAAAGTAGAAAAGGAAAAGGAAGAGAGACATGAAATATATGTTCTAATTTAAAAACACATCTAGAGGGCTTCCCTGGTGGCGCAGTGGTTGAGAGTCCGCCTGCTGATGCAAGGGACACAGGTTCGTGCCCCTGTCCAGGAAGATACCACATGCCACGGAGCGGCTGGGCCCGTGAGCCATGGCCGCTGAGCCTGCGCGTCCGGAGCCTGTGCTCCGCAATGGGAGAGGCCACAAGAGTGAGAGGCCCACGTACTGCAAAAAAACAAAAACAAGAAACACATCTAGATTGTAATAAAATTAAAACTTTGGAGAAAAATGTTCTGTTTCAGTCTAAGGCAAACATTGATCATTAATCAGGTTTCTCTAAATTCTTGTTGCTCTGGTAATAATACTTTTTTTTTTAATAACAGAAGCTGCAGGTGTCCCATGGTTAAACTCACATAAGAAAATAGTATTTTCTTTAAGCTTTTTGGGGCATGTGATTGTTGAGCCCCATTTTTTTACCTAATATTAGCTGATAATGGCCATAAATATAAGTGTACATAGTTTTAAATGATAAATTATTATTATCCATTGTTTCCTGTAGTCCTTCTGTGATAGTGAAGTTTCATAATTTTTGAATAAAACATTTTATATTCTCCATATCATGAAAGAGGTTTCATATTGACAGTATGCATTTTTGGATTTGCACAGCAGCCCTTCACATTTAGCCAGTATGTTGTTAAGATTCTGTAAGTCTCCCTTCACTTAACAAGAGAAGGTTATTACTTTACATCAGAATCTAGTTTACCATATTTACCTTAATAAGTATTTTAAAAAATACTTCCTTAAAATTCAATAGAGATTTTTTACTTATAACTACTACATTCTAGGTCAAAGAGAGCACTGAGTTTAGAATTAATTTATTTCAGTGTAAATACTATCTCTCCAATAACAATACTGTTATATATAAAGCCTAAGGAAATGACCATCTGGCCCTGATTGCCGAATATAAGAAAAAAATACTCCACTTTGAATTATATTGTAAAAAACTATGTTAAATAACATTAAAAACATTAATTTTTATGCTTTATATAATAATATCAGAAAATAATATACTAGTTTTCAATAAAATTTAAAGAAGTGGATTAATTGCAGAGAGTTTGACTCTACCATTCTATATGTTCCTCTTGACAACTGTCGTTTGCCATTAGATAATTTATTTACTTTTCCACTTCCTTGCACTTTCAGCATTCATGCTTTTGCAGAAGAAAAGGAATTTCTAGAGTCAGTTTTTTTTTTTAGTAGATTTTCGAAATTATAAAAAAGCAAAACAAAAACAAAAACAAAAACTCTTGCTCTCTCAATGTTAAGGAACATGAGCACACTGATCTGTTATTTATCCAGTCAGGGAGTTTTTAGTCTTCCCATTCCAAATTATGTTATCTACTCTCTATGCTTTTTTCTGTAGTTAAGAAGGATAGGCTGTATATACTTAGTAAGAAGGTTTGATATATATTGCAAATTTACTAACACTTCTACTTTTGTGTGATTTTTTTGCTTTCTTTTAAATATCATAAAATGATGTGAAAATAATGAAAATCTCAAAAAATTTTCAACTGTTACATAATAAAACTATGTTTCTCCATCTATATTTCATACTGGTTAAGTAAGTAAAATAGATTTTTTTTCCAAAGAAAAAAACGTGGATGTAGATGCTGTTTCTGGGTCTTTCTAGCTGTTTAAATACAGTAAAATCATGTAACCTTCTTGAGAATGTATAAATTTGGAATAATAATTTACACTCACATTCATAGACAATTGTTGGAATAATTTGTGAAATCTAAAGGTATACACATATTCAAGGTAAAATTTTTGGTTGTAGTTTTATCTTTTCAATAGAGTTGATGTCATTTCTTGTTCTATTAGGAACATTTTCCATCTATATATTTATTTTTCATATGTAAGATTTTTGCAATGACATGTTACTAAAGCTTGTTTCCTGAGAGTGCAAAGAAAGTCTGGTTTTTGATCTTTACCACGTGTGCTCTGAGGATCAATCTAGATTTAAGGCCGTGCTGCAAGAGATAAACAAATGTCCTTTTATCAATGGGTTTATTAACAAAACTCTCCTACAGGTTTGTCTCTAAAACATTTGAATCCCTCTTTAATCAGCAAAACAAAATATCAATAGTTTCATCATCCGTCATAGGATTCAGTGTTGGATTGACTTTGAATCATCACTTGCCAAGGGCTTAACAGGGTCACCTGATATTTTGCTCCACCACAGATGTTAACTACACATTTATTTAGGCTCTATATTGACTGCAAACAGTGAGTAATGTGAAGGAACCATTTTATTTCAGTTCTATGAGAAGTGCTTTCTTCATCACTACTCTGTAATACATATGCAAGTCAGATTAAAACCTAAGTCACTCCTGAGAAGAAAGTAGGAAAGAGAGGTAATCTGCGCTCTGCAATTGTCTGATGGACTTCCAAAATGTTCCTTTGAGTTAGGTGTTGGTATGCCCATTTTATAAATGAGATATTAAAAAACTTACACACAGTATATGGGCTCTCATGGGCAGAATGGCCCCAAAGAGGTCCATGCCCTCATCCTTGGAACCTGAATATGTTATATTACATGGTAAAAGGGACTTTGCAGATGTAATTAAGGTCACAGACCTTAAAATATGGGGATTATCCTGAATTATCCCGGTGGGCACAATCTAATCATATAAATCCTTAAAAGCAAAAAAAAAAGTTCTTTAGCTGAAGGCAGGAGAGATGAAACAGAAAGAGAAGTCAGATTTGAAGAATGTATCACTATGTCATGGCACTCATTCTAGCCTTATTAATGGCATTTAGCGTATTCTTTACTGAAATTATTAGTTTCCATAATTTTATCTTTATGTTGAAAATGAAAATGATTTAATGGAAAAGGGAACACCTTATTCAAAACTTCATGATCTATAGCATTAGCTAAATTTTCAGATTCAATACATGCAAATATTTGTTTAAACAATGTTCTACACGCACTTTTTCAAAGAGTCTGCAAAACAAATGTCCATTTGAACATCCTAACCATATTTTGCAATACCTTATTTTAAAATATCACTATCAGTTATATATGTGTGTGTATATATATATATATATATATATGTATTATATATATAGAGAGAGAGAGTGAGCATGCTCACGTGGGCATAAGTGTGAAGCTTCTGGATCAGAGAAAACAGTTTATTACTCATACAGTAGCATTTTGTGTCAGTTCCCCATATTCCAAATCCCCACAAGGTGACTGACTTAGGATCATATTTCATCTGCCTATGTAATTGGTTTACATTACAGGAGAGCAACCCCCAAACTATGAGACTATGAGCTTATATAGGTGATGCTGGCGCACCTGCCCCTTCCTTCCCCCACCTCTCCAGAGAAGGACTTAATTCCTCTTTAATGTAAACAAACTCTCCAAGGATGGGAGGGGAAAGTTTTTGTCTTTATTTATAGAAGCAAATGTCTCTGGGTGGACATCTTTAAACCTCTATCTTCCCAGGCCTTTGCTATTCAAACATTTCCCTTGATTAGAAGTCTTGGACCATGCAAATCATGAAATATTCATAGAAAAATTCTCTTTCAACACACAGTCATCCTGAAAATTAATAAACATTCCCAATTATTGCTTGCAAAACTAATCAGATCACCTTATCTATTTTACATGTCCCCAAATTGTTTTTCTAGTTCAAATATTCTTCCAAATCTCCATGCTTAAGTTTAATATCTGCTCTAGATTTTTAGCATACTAATTTTATACACTATAACCCCACTCTAATGTGATAACATATACAAAAATTAATCACATGAAATATGGCTTTGCATTACTGTTAGGTTTAGGAAAAGATTTCAAACCTCAGTTGCTGGGAATTCTGAGGGCCCTCTTGCATTTTTCAAAACCACCTTAGGTCCACCTACACTTTGGCCCTTTCTGGAAATGGAATCTACTCCAAGTTAAATATTGGCATGGATGATTATGGGTCCTCTGACTGGTCAGAAAGTCTAGGAAGTGATTCCAGGAATCTCCCAGGTGGTGCATACTGTTTTATTGTCACTATCTGACTCTATAGGGCTAAGACTAAACTGGGTTAATGACAAGTAGAATTATCTCCATAATTTCTGAGATAATAAATTTTTTGTCCCTGAAAAAAAATCTCCCTCCCATTCTAAGAACTCTCAAATTTAAAAGAAAGTAAGAACTTCAACCTCCCTGTATCAATCAGGGTAGCCAGAGAAACATAAATTATATTTACAATAACTATACTATTTATTTGGTCAAAACTTTATACTTTTTTTTTTTTTTTTTTTTTTTGCGGTATGCGGGCCTCTCACTGTTGTGGCCTCCCCCGTTGCGGAGCACAGGCTCCGGACGCGCACGCTCCGGACGCGCAGGCTCAGCGGCCATGGCCCACGGGCCCAGCCGCTCCGCGGCATATGGGATCCTCCCAGACCAGGGCACGAACCCGCATCCCCTGCATCGGCAGGCGGACTCCCAACCACTTGCGCCACCAGGGAGGCCCTATACTTTTTTAAACATGATTTTTCTTTCATTAAGAAATAATATAAAGATGGAAAGGTCAGACTTTTTAGAGTCACTCAAAAGGTTTGAACATGAAAACCTCCTATCAGAGATGACACAATATTTTTCTAGCATCAATTATTTCATATGATTTACATATTTGAAATACAAGAGAGATCCATTTTATTAGCACATACTCCACTTTTACTTAATATTCTATGTATACTTGTTCCACAACAGGGTTGATAATGCTTAAATTAATGCTCTATTTAATGTATACTTGTAACCTTCCTTTCTCTTTGCAATGCTACTTTTTTTTTTTTTTTTTTTTTTTTGTGGTACGCGGGCCTCTCCCGTTGCGGAGCACAAGCTCCAGACACGCAGGCTCAGTGGCCATGGCTCACGGGCCCAGCCGCTCCGCGGCATGTGGGATCTTCCCGGACCAGGGCACGAACCCGTGTCCCTTGCATCAGCAGGCGGACTCTCAACCACTGCACCACCAGGGAAGCCCAGCACTGCTACTTTTAATAATTCAAATATACTCTTCCCATTTATCACAGTCTTTTACTCCCTCAATATTATTAACTGTTAGAAGTAGTCATCTTGCCAAAGATTTAGTAAATTTTTTACTTTATAATTTTATATAAAGCTTATTAATGATACATTTAAACATATATCACCTCCCAAAAATAGTCCATAGCATGGTTAGAATGTATATATTTAAATAGTGATGCCTTATCACTGTATGAAGGTTGCAGTTTATAATAATGACACAGAAGCCAATAATGTATAAAAAACAATGTTATTTTCATGTATTATATTAGATGAACAAACTTTAACATAAATTTTGAATAAAAAAATAATAGTTTTTTTTTCTTGTAGAAAAAGTACACCTAGGGATAATACAGGTGAATGAGAATTTAAATATCAATTACCTTTTGATATAGTGCTTCACGGTGAAAAGCTTTACAGCACTGTCTTCCGCCACCCTCCAAATGAGGTTATATTAAAAATGCTGATACAATATGTTTTTTCAAAAACGTTGATGGACTCCTGTCATAATGCAAGAGATTCCCTGGTGGTGTTTAACTCAGTAAAATAACTGAAACCTCCCCGACCGACTGCAATGATGATATTTCCTCAGTAGGTGCCCTTTCACCCTTCTTTGAGTTCTGAGAATCCTTCTGTCAAGCAACAAATGGCAGGAACGTATACTTGGCTGTTGTGTGTTATGTGAGTGACAGCAAATATCTGAATGCCTGTTTTCTTGATTGCTTTTTCTGTTGTAGATTACAGTACCTGGGAATGCAATAGAAAGAATGTCTGTCCTATAATTAGAATGTATTTTAAATTTCTAGAATTATTAATCTATTGGATTCAAATTATTTTTAGATGGCAGGCATATGGGAATGTTAGCCATTATCTTTGTCACATTTGGGAATAGAGGATTTCAGGTGCACATTGTGACTCATTTTATTCATTGGAAGATGATCAGACCAGAATTCTGTGTCTTTTCCATCTTGTTGAGCACAGTCAGTGATTCCAGAGCTCAGAAAAGAGAGGACACCTAATTTCCCTAGTTTCTGCTTCTGTGCTGCACCACTCCGACACACCTTTAGCACCATTTGCTTGGGTTCTTTGGATTTGTGACTAAGACAAACTTTGGTGATGATTTTCAACTCTGTTTACCTTTCCCCCACCCTGCCCCAACTTCTTTTACAATATTGCATTCTCTTATTTTTTATCAGAAAGTTTAATGCTGAATCCAATGTTTATCATTTTTTACAAACACCAGGTATTATTTTTTCTACCGGTTTTCAGCTAAATTCAGAACTACAAATTAAATTGCACATAACTTGGATCAAAAGACAGATTTCTTCTTCTTGTTAATTCTGCTTTGATTCCTGTTTCACCAAGAAAGGTAACCCACTAAATTTGCTTTTGATGAGCTTTGGAAACAACTTTACGACCACTCCGGTTGTATCAAAACAAAGAAAGCATTCTGCATACAGTGTGCTCTTTTAAATGAATTTGATCACAGAAAATAAACCTGACAGGAAAACTTCCCAGCTGTTACCTCCAGGCCATCAATTACTATTAGACACCTTAACTGTACAGCAAGTTCCTTTGGCTCCACTAGAAGTGGCTGTTTATGCATAGACTGTTGTTAATAGGTTACTTCTTTTTTAGATTATGACTTTTCTTCTTACTATTAAAAATCTGTAAACAATAAAAATATATCACTCAAAATATTAATATGATTTCAAATAATTTAAAAATAGCAATGGGCATCACTGAATTGAAGTTTACATAACAATATCTTACCTCCTGAACTTTTTATACTTTGAATGTTACATATTTTTGACAGTGAGAGAACTGGGAAAATGTTCTTTATTTCTGTAGAGCCTTAACATTTATCTGCCTATTTTTATGTGGCTTAAAATGGGTAACTCTTGTTGAGAAACCATTGTGTTTTTTTCTAGAATGATTTGGGCTATCAAACAAATAACTGGATTTATTTGAAAATATTCTATTGTTTCCATAAAACCTGCTTTTAGATATGATAAAAGATAAATTTTTTATTGACTTAAGAAAATCATGTTTTGTAACCAAGAGCTTTGGAGAAATCTTCATAATAACATCCATTGAGACCGATTTAAAATGTATGACATTTAACTTGTCTTAGGTTCTCACTTAATGGAACAAAGAGGTTTTGCTTATTTAAAAATGTCAATACATTCAAGCAATTTTGAACATAAGATAGATATATAATTTTAATAACCATTCTTATAGTATATAAAAACATTCACATCAGAGTTACTGGAATAATCTTCTAAACCTATACTTTTCCTATTTCTCTAACTAGGGAATAAATGAACAGAAATATAATCCCTAAACATAAATTTTACATCATAAATATTAAAACAAACAGAAATGTAGGACTCAAAAGGACACATTGTAAAAGAAAAATTTTTAAGATATTTGATAAATTAAAATGTTACCATTAGACAAAAATTATTAAATCATCTAGTCCATGTTGCTTAAAAAAAGTGTAGTAAGTGAAAAAGAGCAAAGAAGTGCCCAGATTCCAGGTTTGAGCTTGTGAAACCGGCAGCCCTCAAAACATTTCTAACCTACACATAAATCAGATTATACATATTTTCTGGCAAACTAGGCTTAATGCCACCTTTATCTACCATTCCAAAATCATGTTAGAATATAAAGTGATAGTAGTGCCCTCTTAAGGATCACCACAAGTCCATATCAAAAAAATAAACACACAAAAAGCATTATATCTTTTCGGAAACTTATGCTTTCTTATTAGAAATAAATTACTGGTATATGTTACGTGTCATATTGCAAGCTCCATGAAGGCAGGATTTTTTTGGGGGGAGGGGCGGGTATGTATATTTTGTTGATCGCTGCCTCTCCAGCACCTAGAACAGTACCTAACACTGAGTGATGCTCCCTAAATATCAGCTGACAGAATGCTATATAGCATGGCATTGCAACAACTCTGAGGACCATGGCTCCAAACTAAGTCAGAAACTAGGTTATGACCATTTCTTCTATGAACATGTGAAGATTTCCTGGCAAAATGATCATGAGGACATTGTTGACTGCCTCTTTCTTGGTCAAATGATATCTGAAAAAATTCAGGATACTTCCCACAGGGACACTATGGTCAGGAATTGAATCTTTTATGTTTTTGCATAGTTACGGCATTCTACACATTTTACTGGGACCTGGGTCAAAGCCCAAGCCATGGACATTACTGAATAATGAGAAACTACCTGAGCAACATATTTATCTAGAGGTATTTCTTGGTATTTCAATCAGGAATGAGACTCAGATCCATAGACATGTTGTTCTAGGGATTGTAAACCCTGAGCAGCCCCTCTTATCTTCTGTCTGAAGATACTTATTTACATTCCAAATGGTAATATACCAGGGTTCTGTTCCCTTCTCTTGCAAAGGAGAGTTTGTTTGTATTAAGAGGCAAAGGCTTCTGTCCCTCTCTCAGGAGTGGAGGCGGAGTTGGCAGCTAGATCTTTATATGATCTTCAGGGTTCCTCTCCTGTGTTATGACCCACATACGTTCAAGATTGTCCATCTGGCTCTCATTACATCACCCCAGACCTAGGAAATTTAGGGCAAAGGGAAATGATGTAGTTTTAGCTCTAAGTAATTATTAATCTTTCCCTGTCCCAGAAATCTCAGGTATGCTTTAAGGATAATACAAATAATTATAAATATTAAAAACTTATCAGCTACTGCATTAGCACTGACAGTATAGCTGTGTTTGACATAAACATGCAAAAAATCTTTAGGACATTTTAATAGATATCTTCACGATGTAATTCGGCTGATGGATAGTTGGGTAGAGGAAGCCTGACCCTCAGGCTTCCTGCGGATCCATCCCTCCCACCCTCCTGTTTTCCCTCCCTCACACACATTTCACAAGACTGACCAGGCAAGCAAGTGGAAGGGAATCATTGACACCCGCTACTTATAAATGGAGGGCAAGGGGCAAACCCCACATTTGCATCCTCTCCCTCCTCAGTCTGGATGTATTTTGGTTATCCGTAGAAAGCTCCAGGGTTTGCAACTTGCTAAAGCGTTCCCTTAAACACAGGTATGGACTGGGTAGACATAGTGCTTCCTTTGGTAATTTATTCATTCATTCAGCAAAAAATTGTATCCCTCATGTTTTTATTTTCATAAAAACATATTATGATGTTTGGGCATTGTAACATACTTTAAGAAAGTTTTTTAACTCTCTCTGGCTGGAGAGAGACAACCCTTCCCAGGGCTAACTGCTTCTAAGAGATGGCAAAGGGCCCAGGCAGGAGGATGTGGATATGCAAACTAACCAGTCCGGAGCTTCTCTCCTCCATCTGGCCGTATACCTCAGGAGGCAATATTCCTCTGCCTTAATCATGCCAGTGCCAGATACCAAACAACTAGGGACCATCCCTGTAGCCCAAAGCCCACTTAAATGGTTCAAGCTAGTCAGTCTTAAACTGTTCACCTTGCTCTGTCTTGTCTTTCCCAAGGAAAACCCAATAAAAGTTGCTGGACAGGCTCTCCCCTCGCTGCTGCTTCTGCTTCCTGAATAAAACCCAGTGTTCCTCTTATGGCCCTGCATGGCTAGTCATGCCTCTTGTTTCTAGGGGAGCTGTGAATAACAAACTTCTCCTTCAATGGCATTGACCTCTAAGTGTCATCACTCAGTCACCTTTATAAATTAAGGAAAAGCAGAAATATTTCTATGCTATGGCTTTTATAACTGAAACTACCTGTCCTGTTTTTTTCAGGACATAGGATATTCCTCTGGATATGTAACTGTCTTTTTCTCTCCCATCTGTGGTTTTACTATGGGACCTATTTTCCTCCTTCCTGCCTTCCTCCTTTCCTTCACTTTCTTCCTTCCCCTTACTTTCTTTCTAAATATTGCTTTGGGTTTACTGAGCCATTTGAATCTGAGTATTGGGATCGCTCTTAAATTACGGAAATTCCTGGTGCCAGACAATATAGTCTCTCCTTTAAGCAATGAAATTTCTCAGACTCTGGAGATGCCTAACTTTATAATATTTTTATGGACCAATTTTTTCAGTGGTCTTTTCTAGTTTTGGAAAAGAAACTTCTATTTCATACTTTTGAATCTTTCTTTGCCATGTATTGTGCAATAGTAACCTAGTATCTAGAAGATCCATTTTGAGTTTTTAAAACAAGGCAAAAGTTCAGAAGCTCAAGCATACTCTTTGCCAAACTTCTTTCAATTCTAAACAAGACTCTAATTGCAAGAATGAAGGTCCACAGATAGTTGGGGAAAAATTCATTTCCAGAATATAATTTTCCTGAAATAGTTTTTGTAAGAGTTCTTCAGTTTAATGAACTCACATAATGTAATGCCTAAATTCCTATCTGAGTCATCTATTCCCATATTATACTTTCCCTTATCTATTGCAATTTTGATCTAATCAATATCTACTATGTCCCTTTGACTTTAAGATGGTATTATTCAAACTCTGATGAATAATGCTCCTAAATTCTTAGTGATTAAAAAAAAAATCTGGCTAGGTAACCTTATTACACATGGTTGGATATTTTCCCTGGAATTGCTACCGTGGTCATGTGTTTGTTCATTCCTGGAGTGGCTACTTGGCACATACACAGGTTCACTGGGGACAGTGAAAAAAGGGTCCCACATTATTCATATCAGTGGAGTTCTATGAAGAGACACAGGTAGATCTTTGGAGTTAATTATTGGTATGTATCAAAGGGTTTGGAGAAAATTAGTTCATGAAGGAAGCATTTTCCTGATTGATGAAAAAAATAATTCAATTATGCTCATCTACTGTACTAGAAAGTTATGCAGTATATTGTGTAGTTCTTGATAAAAATAAAATGAAAGTAGAATGAAAATAAATCTAGAAGTTTTTCACAAACTTTGAGGAAAATGTTTAAAACCAGTACTTCTCTCATCTCAAATACTCAAGAAATAATTTCTTCAACCTATCTTTGAGTTATCTGCTCAATGATTCATTCATATTATTAAAAAATATCTATGATCTGTACAAGGTAGTATAAGATAGTAATTCAAAACAAATATAAGAACAAGCACAAATTCAAAACAAACATAGGAACAAGCACAAATAGATTCCAAAGCCTGATTTCAGGCTTTCAGACTGCCTGAGATTTCCATCTTGGTGCTGGTGCTTGGTGACCATATGTCCCTGAATGACTTTTTTTCTTTTCTTTTTTAAATTATAGTTGCCTTAGAGTACTATGTTAGTTTCAGGTGCACAACATAGTAATTCACTATTTTTGTAGGTTATACTCCATATAAAGTTATTATAAGATGTTTATGATATTCCCTGTGCTGTATATAACACCCTTGTAACATTTATTTTATACCTAGTAGTTTGTACCTCTCAATCCCCTTCACCTCTTTTGCCCCTCCCCTCACCCTTCTTCCCTCTGGTAACCACTAGTTTGTTCTATCTGTGAATTTCTTTCTGTTTTGTTGTTTGTTTGCCTTTTTAGATTCTGAATGTTTTCTTTAAGCTGTTTGTTCCTCAGTTTCCTGACCTGTAAAATGAGGATGGTGATAATATTTACCTTGTAGGATTGTTAAAAGATTGTGTGTTAATATATGTAGTACTTTTCCTGGCATATTATAAGTCAAAGGATCTGCTTAGTATAATTTAGACAAAATAATTGTCTAATTTTCTAATTGTCTAATTGTGTTGATTTTTGTTAAACTTTTATTTTCTTGATTAACAAAGATTTATTTTAATGAATAGTATATACCACCAGCTAATTATTGCTAATAAAACAATAATCAGGGCTTCCCTGGTGGCACAGTGGTTAAGAATCCACCTGCAATGCAGGGGACACAAGTTCGAGCCCTGGTCTGGGAAGATCCCACATGCCATGGAGCAACTAAGCCTGTGTGCCACAACTACTGAGCCCACATGCCACAACTACTGAAGCCTGCACACCTAGATCCTGTACTCTGCAACAAGAGAAGCTGCCGCAATGAGAAGCCCACACACCACAAAGAAGAGTAGCCCCAGTGCACAGCAACAAAGACCCAACGCAGCCAAAAACAAATAAATAAATAAATAAAATAATTTTTTTAAAAAAGCAATAATAATAAAACACCTGTAATTCTAGATGTTTCTACTTTTCTTTTTCCAGAGTGTTTCTACATTTAATAACTAGACTGGATGTTTCCACTGGTACTATTCAGTTTGCTTCCTTAGATTATTTTGCTTCTACATGCATGTTCCTATCTAAACACAACTTTTTATTCAAAATTTCCCAATTTTCATAAATTAGTTAGGCTTTGCTATAAATTTAATTATTCAGAAACAATAAAGAGTGAGATTCTTTATGAACCAGAAATACACACACTCCTTATTAAGTAAAGATAAGTGTTCAGCTTGTGAGAAAATTTGTCTTTACAATGACAGGTAAGGGGAAAAGTTTATCTTAACAGAATTAGGTGAGACTAAGAATATTTACCAGAATGAATCTATGTTTCTCTCAGGTTGATGTCTATACTTTATATTTTCACCACCATTAGATGCATTAAACTTTTTTTTACTAAATACCCACCTCAAAATATATATTACTTAAAAGTGGATGAGGAACACATCTAAATTTAATTTTTCAGTTTGAATAAATTAATGACTTCATGTAACAAGGGTAAGCAAACTACCACCTACAGGCCAAATCTGGCCTGCTGCCTGTTTTTTTGTTTGTTTTTTTTGGTTTTTTTTTTTAAATGGGATCCTCCTGGACCAGGGAATGAACCCATGTCCTCCTCATCGGCAGGTGGACCCCCAACCACTGCGCCACCAGGGAAGTCCCTGCTGCCTGTTTTTGAAATAAAGTTTTACTGACACATAGAGAAGTTTATGCATTTGAATACTGGCTATGGCTGATTTTGCACTATAATATCAACAGTGACCATATGGCATGCACAGTGGAAAAAAATTACTGTGTGGCCTTTTGCTGAAAACGTTTGCTAAACCAGGTTATAGAATAGCATATTTATTTTAAAGGAAGAGATTTAGGAATGTATTTTTAACACATTTTCAAATGTCTAAAATGCTATTTTATGTAATAAATACAATTGCCCTTTGAACAGCTTGGGGGTTTGGGGAGCCAACCCCCATGCAGTGGAAAATCGGAGCATAACTTTACAGTCAGCCTCCCTTACCTGAGGTTCCAAATCCTCAGATTCAAGCAGCCATGGACCCCGCAGTGTGTATTCAGTGAAAAAACTCTGTGTATAAGTGGACCCAGCAGATCAAACTCATGTTGTTCAGGAGTCAACTGTAGTTGGTTTCTATTGTAAAAAAAAAAATTATTTTATTTGGTAATACTTCTAGAATGACTGTTGTCGTAAGTTCAAAAGAGGCATTAATGGAAATTTTTACTTTATATAAGCATATAAAATGTTATAAACAGTGTACAAAAACAAACATTTCAAATGTTAAGAAAAGAATTTGGGGGGGTTCATTCTAATTAATATCAGTGTCAAGATTTTTAAGTAAACTCTAAGGTTTCAGATATGCATATATGTCTATGATTTTTAAGCAAACATAAATATACATTGTGGTCTTCATGTTGCTTTTGTGTGTATCTCTGTACACACACACACACACACACACACACAAACATACACAGCATGGTTATGTAATGTGTGAAAAGTACCCATTCTGTCCTTTGTGCCATTATGTTAATATGAATCAGGTATCTGTGACTATAATTTCGTTATGAACCCTTGCTCATATTTTTAAATCATGTAATAGCATTTTAAGAAAAATAATTAGGAGCCTTAAGCCATTTTGGGATAGGTTGTATGTAATAGTCTGGTTGTCTTCCCAGCATTCCTTTCAGTGTGTTCATCAGCCATACTATTTGTATGACTCAAACAGAAGCTCATTTTCACCCCCCAGTGGGAGAAACCCAGCTCCTTCTTTTTTTTTTTTTTTTTTTTCGGTACGCGGGCCTCTCACTGTTGTGGCCTCTCCCGTTGCGGAGCACAGGCGCCGGACACACAGGCTCAGAGGCCATGGCTCACGGGCCCAGCCGCTCCGCGGCATGTGGGATCTTCCCGGACCGGGGCACGAACCCGTGTCCCCTGCATCAGCAGGCGGACTCTCAACCACCGCGCCACCAGGGAAGCCCCCCAGCTCCTTCTTGCTGCTGTGATCAGCTCAGATTACCCATGCCTATTCCAGTCAGCACAGGACATTTTCCAGGATAAAATGATATTATCACAATGGGCATTTGAGTCCGTTTGAATCAACAAAATATGAGGGGAGGCTTTCTAAGTAGATTTCTACTTCATTAAAAATAAGTAGAGGGCTTCCCTGGTGGTGCAGTGGTTGAGAATCTGCCTGCTAATTCAGGGGACACGGGTTCGAGCCCTGGTCTGGGAAGATCCCACATGCCGCGGAGCAACTAGGCCCGTGAGCCACAGCTACTGAGCCTGCGCGTCTGGAGCCTGTGCTCCGCAACAAGAGAGGCCGCGATAGTGAGAGGCCCACGCACCGCGATGAAGAGTGGCCCCCGCTTGCCACAACTAGAGAAAGCCCTAGCACAGAAACGAAGACCCAACACAGCAAAAATAAATAAATTAAAAAAAAAAGTAGAACCCTTCATTACTCAAAAATTGAAAACTTTTCTGCCTCTTTATCTGAAAGATAAGAGAACCAGCAAATATACATTTATGTTTGACAGTTTGAGTTTGGTTTCCTGTTACTTCTAAATCAAAGACTCTTAACAGATACAGATGTATTTCTATTCTCCAGCATAATTCAGGATTCATTAGCTTATTCATTCATTTATTTAAAGAGATCTTCACAAACTATATATCATAGACATAAACAAAAATTATTAGAGTTTTAAACATGATTTTCATAACTTCTGTTTTATATTATAACAAAGCAATACCCACATGATGCCCAATGCTGCCATATTATGATGAATAAGAAATATTTGCCAACCACTGTGCTGTAGTTTCAGTTCATAAACTCCCAGAATTTTGATAATAAGATAGATTTAGTCGTCTGTAGGTGTTTTGGCCAAAAATGTAATGTTATGAAATAGAAACTATGCACGTACAAATACTTAAAGAAGCATTTAGTATTTCTTGATTCTATATTTTAAGCAAATCAGTGCATCACTGAAGGGAGTTCTTCAGAAATAAAATAGGATCCTATTCATCTATGGACTCTGACTAGAACAATTGATCTGTAGCCTGTTTGGGGAGTAGGCATGTCACTTGTAGCTCACACAGGAAGGGGGTTCAATCTTACAGGTTTCATTTTGCTCCCTCCAAAACCTGAGGGGAAAAACTCCACCCTCATGTACTAAAGAAAACATAGGTTAAGTAGAACTGATTAAATACATCAAGAATATAACATATTTAGGCTGTAGAGAGGCAGTATTGACAATTCCAGGCAGCTGCCCCGGCGTCCCCAGCACACTCCCCCGCTTCTCCGGCCCTGACATCAGTGACTACTTACTCCCAGTTAGGGGTCATCATGCCCTTCTACTTCCTAAAGTGTTAAGTAAAGGGCTTTCCAATCCTAGAGTATTTGTATTTTAATAAGGAGCTACTGAAGATTGAAAAACCTTTAGGACTTAAATCAATTCTAATATTGCAAGGTGAGGCACTTGCAATTTAATTCACAGTAAAACAAAATTCACGATGTGGTTAGGTGCATAATTTAACCTTGTGCAATGCCAATCCCATTTGAGCAAAAAGAAAAATGAGGGACTTGATAATACTTCAAGGTTGCTTTTATTTCAGTCTCTGTAAATGGCCTACATCATGTATCAGGAAAAACAAATGTTCTTTCCCAAACCATTTTACTGAAATTTTACTCCAGCTAAGTTTTCTGTACTAAATTATATATTTGTAAGCACAGGGACTAACAATCATGTATCCACACAGAGTATAGCATGCTCTCATTTTCTCTTCTATGTCTGAGAGTGTAGACTGTTTGGTGCCCTGTCAGTAATCTGTCCAAACACGACAATAAGTAAACCGGCAATACGCACCTTGGTGCAGACTTGTCTTTCAAATAGAGATTACTAATTGTCTGGAAGGAGCAATACCTGCTATTATCTTCCTTGAAAAAAGATTTCAAGCGCTAAATAATTCAAATATAAATGTCTTGCTTATGCTTGATCTAGTCTTTAAAAAATGACATGCTCTTATAAGTTCCATTGAGGTTTAGGGGGATGAAACAGATGACAAGTAATGAGGAGAAACTAAAAGCACCATAGAAGGAGAAAGTGAATTCCAAGTGAGTATTGTAAATTAAAGAGAAAGGAATGAAGAAGAATAGCAATAATAAAAATGGTTATATAAGTAGAAAAGACAAACTATATAATGTTTTATAAAGATTACATATAAACTAAAGAGAAAAATAGTGAGGCATAGAATAAAGCACTTCTATTTATGTAAGATACAATTTTATTAATATTCCATTGCTTAAACAATGAAAAATGATACTTGATGTGCTCTGAGGATGATCTAATTGTTGTTTAGATGATGGATCTCATGAAGATAATTTTATACAATATCCAGATCTGATAGCAATGCTGTTAGAAAAACTACTTGATATTTATATGCTCTAAATTCAGGGTTGCTGAAGATTAAGAACAGTTAAGGGTGATGTTGTTTAGAGATATTTAAATAAAAGAATCATCTGGATGTAAAGAAAGGTGAAGTCTTCATTAGTAACTAACCAGGTCCCACCAGGAAACCATGGTAGAGCAGTTATGCTAGGATTGGCCTTATTCAAGTATGAGATGGCTTCAGGTAACTATAAGATACTTTCAGTTCCCTTCCAATGAACTAGGATGAGAGTTTTTTCATGGAAAACTATAAAAATAATTTTGGAGTGACTTTTCATTTTTCTACCTAAAATGATGAGACATCAGAAAATATCTGTATATAATTTTTGGCTCTGATGTACAGCCAAGTTTGTAAAACTGAAAGAGAGATTTCTGGTTGTTTTCCAAACTTAACCCATTTTACATGTATGGCTACTAAAATTGAAGAAACTTATTTTTCTTGCCAAATTGTATGATTTGTGATCACCAGTTAAGTCAGATGTTTTAAATATAGTTCAGTATTTCTAAGCAATTGCAAACAGTGAAAATAAGTTATTTCAATTAGTGTTCATATATGAAACGCTTTTTACTTTTGAAAATATTTTTGATTATGCGAATGAGTTTATAGTTTGATTTTTATTATTTTAAAATTCTAA
Source organism: Mesoplodon densirostris (assembly GCF_025265405.1). Taxonomy (NCBI): domain Eukaryota; kingdom Metazoa; phylum Chordata; class Mammalia; order Artiodactyla; family Ziphiidae; genus Mesoplodon; species Mesoplodon densirostris. Next base: position 95,499,967 of record NC_082661.1, read on the forward strand.
GGAAAATGACAATGAAAAACAAGTAGCCACCATTTTTGTGCTGGGCATTTATAAACAAACTTTATCATTTCAACCTTTAGAATGCTTTTCTTAGAAAAGCAAGCTAATACCATTTTCATTTATATATCCCTTCTAGGTATTTCTTATAGCCAATAATAACATCTGCCAACTTTACTAGAAGAACAGTATTGTGTATTACAGGGCATCTATTACTTTACTTAAGTGAAATGTGATAAAAATGAATTCCTCACAGGACATTTGAATTAAAATCCTGCGTCCAATCATATTACTGACCTGATGACAGTGTCCTGAGCCAATCCCATTATTTAATTAACGGTCCATGCTGGCCAGATCCTCTATCAGTGTCTGCAGTACCCTCAGGTTCTTGAAAATCAGCCAGGTTGAGAACGAGAACTTTGTATTAGTTTTACTATGGCACTTATCTGACTGGATTTTAATTGTTTAGTTGTTTTTCTGAGTTCCTTATAAAACTTGTTCATTGGGCAAGAAATGATTTCATCTTGTTCTCCATTAAACCTGTTCTACTTGCTGTTGAAACTGACACATAATAGGTGTCCAATAAATCTGTTAAATAAATGGAAGTGTTTTTCCCCAACATAATAAAAGATAAAGGAGAAAGGTAATCTATTTGTGAAAACACAAAGGAGTTTTCAACCACATGCATGGGGGCACATCAGGAGCAACAGAGAACCATAGAAATGCTAAGTAAACAGGTAACAAATCTGTAGGGAAAAAGATACATTTTCAGAGTTAAATTTTAAACTTAGATAGGATTGGGCAGGTACACACAGGCAGTTTCAACGTTGTTGATACTGTTTAATTATTAATTTGGGCAGTGAGTTTATGGTTGTTTAATTTGCTGTTATTTTGTATAATTTACATAAATGCAGCTTAAATTATTTTGTATGTGTGTAATAGTAAAAATATTTTTAAGAAAAATAAAGTATCATAATCTTTTCTGCTTGAAAGCATTAATTATACCAAAAGCCTGTAAGCAGTGTATAGCCAATTTAGACCAGAAATTTTTCTGATCAGGGAGAAAATCACTGTCAGAAGGTGGCAGTGTAGCACTTTCTTTCCTAAATGAAATGAACTAGCTTTAAAAATACCAAAATGTAGCCCTTTCCAGATGCAAGCCTCAGGGCCACATTCAGCCCTGCAACTTACTTCTCATTGTTGGGTATGTCTTATTAGGAGATTAGCTGCTTAAAATGCAATGCTAATGTGAAAGTTTTAATTGGGAAATTTTGTGCATCTTATATTCATCTTAAGTACCTTTATCTAAAATTCCTGTTTCCTTTTTATGATGTCTGGCATTTCCGAATGTTGCACACTATTTCTATCTATAGAAAATAAATTGTATATGGGATAATATTGTGCTTTATTATTTTAGATATGTCAAAATGCTGTTCAAATTTCTTATGTAATTATTTAATGCACAGCTTTAACAAAAACAAAATCTACATCCTTAGACATTTATTATGAAGTAAAAACCTTTGGCAAACATTGAAGTATAATTGAGTAAGAAAAATAAATCTACACAGTAGAAACCAAGAATTCAAATCTGGTGCCCTATAAGGTAAGGAATTAGAGGTATCTGGTTGTAATATATATCAGAAAGAAAAATGATTCACACCTTTTTCTAGGACTCAACATTGTATATTAATAGAAAACAATCAGGAAAAAGTAAGACTATAATGGAGTAATATGTCATTTATTAAAACGCTTTGTTCAAAACATATATGAGCACATAGACATGAATATGGATTGCAGTTTTTAACATTTAGTTAAGTCACCTTTTTAATGTATTTATTTATCATGTATAAACATTTGAAAAACTGATCACTCTTCAACCAGTAGGCACATTTACTTTTAAAACTGTAAAAGCAATTTTCTTTTAAGATGGCTCTAGCCATTCTGGTCTCAATGATATATATTTTATAATTGTATAATTTTATTGGTGTTAAGAATATACATTTCATTTAAAAACTATAATCATACTCATAGTTATGTTTGTTGAAATTTGCAGTCATAGAAGATTTTCACTTAACTTGCTCTTAATATAAGTCATGAACATTATTTTTAACAATGTAAACTGCATAGAGCATAAAACTGGACTTATGAAATGTTCATACTGGTCAAATTTTACATATCTTTGTATAACAGAAGAAATTATTTTTGCATTTTGTATTTTGTGTTTTGTGGAGGAATACTCTTTTCATTTAGCTTTGTTTAACTTTATTTCTCATGGTAGTTTTATTAATAGGCCATTTTTATGGATGTGGTCAAAGGTAACACATAGTCCATGCCCTCTAAGAGTAATGTTTATGAGGTAATTAACAGATAGAACAAACAATGAGTAATTGTGCACTGGTCTTAGGTCTACTGACATGAGAGGACAGAAACAAGAAGAACAACAGAAAAATTTATTGGGAGAAGCATATATGTAAATTATGAATCTTCAATTTCAACGTTAGTAAGGTCTCTCTTATTAATACAAAATAAGCTTCTTATTTAAATTCCTAGAAATGTATAATCTACTAAGAATGAATCAGAAGAAATAGATAACATGAACAGACCTGTTACAAGTAATGAAGTTGAATCAGTAATTTAAAAAATAAAAAACCAAAGAAACTCCCAACAAACAAAAGTCCAGCACCAGACATTTTCACAGGTGAATTCTACCAAGCATTTAGAAAAGGGCTAACACCTATCCTTCTCAAACTATTACAAAAAACTTCAGAGGAAGGAATGCTTCTGAACTCATTCTATGAACCCAGTATCATCCTGGTACCAAAACCAGACATAAATATCACAGGAAAAGAAAATTATAGGCCAGTATCACTGAGGAACATGGATGCAAGTATCCTCAACAAAATATTAGCAAACTGAGTTCAACAATACATTAAAAAGATCATACACCATGATCGAGTAGGATTTACGCCAGGGATGCAAGGATGGTTTATTATCCATGAATCAATCAAGGTGATAAACCACATTAATGCATTGAAGAATAAAAATCATATGATGATCTCAGTAGAGGCGAAAAATGTTATTGACACAATTCAACCTTCATTTATGATAAAAAAACTCTCAATAAAGTGGATGTAGAGGCACCATACCTTAAGGTAAAAAAGGACATATATGACAAGGCCACAGCTAACATCATACTCAAAGGTGAAAAGCTGAAAGCATTTCCTCTAAGTCAGGACCAAGACAAGGATGCCCACTCTCACCACTTATGTTCGACATAGTATTGGAAGTCCTAGTCACAGCAATCAGACAAGAAAAAGAAATTAAAGGAATCCAAATAGGAAAGCAAGATGTAAAACTGTCATTATTTGTAAATGACACTATACTATATGTAGAAAGTCCTAAAGGCACCATGAAAAAATTGCTAGAACTCATAAATGAATTTGGTAAAGTTGCAGCATCCAAATTTTTATATGGAAATCTCATGGGTTTCTGTATACTAACAAACTATCAAAAAGAGAAATTAAAAAACAATTCAATTCACAACTGTGTCAAAACAAATAAAATACCTGGGAATAAATCTAACTTAGTAGGCAAAAGACCTGTACTCATAAAACTATAACACATTGATGAAAGAAATTGAAGATAACATAAACAGATGGAAAGATATAACATGCTCATGCATTAGAAGAATTAATATTGTTAAAATGGCCATACTACCCATGGCAATTTACAGATTCAGTGCAATCTCTATCAAAATACCAGGGGAATTTTTTACAAAACTGGAACAAATAATTCTAAAATTTGTATAGAAACACAAAAGACCCTGGATAGCCAAAACAGTCTTAAGAAAGAAGAACAAAACAGGAGGGATCATGCTCCCTGACTTCTGACCATACTACAAAGCTACAGTCATCAAAATAATATGGTACTGGCACAAAACCAGTCACATAGATGAGTAGAACAGAATAGAAATAAACCTTATCGTCAATTAATCTATGACAAAGGAGGCAAGAATATGCAATGGAGAAAAGACAGCCTCTTCAATAAGTGGTGCTCAGAAAACTGGACGGCTACATGTAAAAGAATGGAATTAAAACACTCCCTAACATCATACACAAAAATAAACTCAAATTGGATTAAAGACCTAAATGTAAGGTCAGACACTATAAAACTCTTTGACATAAATCACAGCAAGATCTTTTTTGACCCATCTCCTAGAGTAATGAAAATAAAAACAAAAATAAAAATAAACAAATGGGACCTAATTAAACTTAAAATCTGTTGCAAAGCAAAGGAAACCATAAACAAGATGAAAAGACAACCCTCAGAATGGGATTAAATATTTGCAAGTGAAGCAATTTACAAAGGATTAACCTCCAAAATATACAGTTCATGCAGCTCAATATCAAAAAAACTAACAACCCAATCCAAAAATGGGCAGAAGACCTAAACAGACATTTCTCCACAGAAGATATACAGATTGCCAACAAACACTGAAAGGATGCTCAACATACTAATCATTAGAGAAATGCAAATCAAAACTACAATGAGGTATCACACCACACCGGTCAGAATGGCCATCATCAAAAAATCTAGAAACAATAAATGCTGGAGAGGGTGTGGAGAAAAGGGAACCCTCTTGCACTGTTGGTGGGAATGTGAATTGGTACAGCCACTATGGAGAACAGTATGGAGGTTCCTTAAGAAACTAAAAATAGAGCTACCATATGATCCAGCAATTCCACTCCTGGGTATATATATGGAGAAAACCATAATTTGAAAAGATACATGCACCCCAATGTTCATTGCAGCACTATTTACAATAGCCAGAACATGGAAGAAATCTAAATGCCTATCGACAAATGAATGGATAAAGAAGATGTGGTACATATATACAATGGAATATTAGCCTAAAAGAGAATGAAATAATGCCATTTGCAGCAACACAGATGGATCTAGAGATTGTCATACTGAGTGAAGTAAGTCAGACAGAGAAAGACAAATATCATATGATATTGCTTATATGTGTAATCTAAAAAAAAATGGTACAAATGAAGTTATTTACAAAACAGAAACAGAGTCACAGATGTAGAAAAGAAACTTATGGTTACCAATGGGGACAAGTGGGGGGGAGGGATAAATTAGGAGTTTGGGATTGACATATACACACTACTATATGTAAAATAGATACTGATTAGGACCTACTGTATAGCACAGGGAACTTTACTCAGTACCCTGTAATGGCCTATATCAGAAAAGACTCTAAAAAAGAGTGGATATATGTATATGTATAACTGATTCACTTCGCTGTACAGCAGAAACTAACACAACATTGTAAATCAACTATACTTCAATAAAAATTAATTTAAAAAAAGAATGAGTATCATCAAAAAGAACACAAACAACAAGTGTTGGCAAAGATGTGGAGAAAAGGGAATTCTCATGCAATTCTGGTGGAAATGTAAAGTGGTGCAGCCACTAGGAATAGGGGGATTCCTCAAAAAATTAAAAATAGAAATATCATACAATCCAGCAATTCCAATTCTGGTATTCATTCAAAGAAAATGAAAACACTAATTTGAAAAGATAAATTCAGTCCAGTGGTCATTGTAGCATTTTTTTTTCAATAGCCAAGATATGGAAGCACCCTCAGTGCCCATCAATAGGTGAATGGATAAAGCAGCTGTGGTATATATACATATATACAATGGAATACTAGCCATAAAAAAGAATGAAATATTGCCATCTGTGACAATATGGATGTGTTTTGTTTTTGTTTTGATTTTTGTTTCATTTTCCTAACCTTTTACTATTTCTAATACAGACATATAAAATGATGTTAGGAATATCACACTGTAAGAATAAACCAGTTTGGATATTACTTCTTGTTTTTCTGACTATTGCTAGTCAGAACTTTCATAGTTATAAATGCTAAACAATATTATGGGAACTATACCCTCCATTATTTTATTTTTTCTTTTCCATTATGGTTTATTGCAAGATATTGAACATAGTTCTCTGTGCTATACAGTAGGACCTTGTTGTTTATTTTATGTATACTAGTTTGTCTCTGCTAATCCCAAACTCCTAATTTATTCCTCTCCCAGCCCCTTTCCCCTGTGGTAGTTATAAGTTTCTTTTCTATGTTAGCCTCAGTTATTTTAACAATTCACCCTTAGGGCCCTGCTTTCTCTGTAAGAATGCCCCTCAACCCCCATAACAACAGAAGCAACCAAAATCTAAAATATACAAGTAAAAAGACAAATCTGCTTGTCACCTCTGGTGGTGTATTCAAACTCTGGAATTTAACTCATGCTATGAGGATGAATTCTAAATCTATAGATATTCCCAGAATGCTTGACCTACTGTTCTATATTCTCAATTGATTTTGATAATACTACTATCATTGTTATTATTTATTGAAATCAGGAATTAAAAAAAAACATATACACAATTTATTAATTCACCTGAAAATTCTACCTTTGCCTTCCAAACACTCTGTTTTAATTTTAATTTTAACTTTCAGTTTTTCTTTATGGTATCTTATATTTTCATATTTATCTTCACAGTCCACTCAAACCTATCCAGTCTCTAGATGTGCAACATACATTATTCTTTTGCCTTTAGCAACATACTTTTAATATCTTCTCTCTTGCTTGATTTGTACCCTAGATAATTTTATAAAGTCCCATGTCTTTACATAAATTCTGTATGCTGATGGCACCCATATTTTATATCAAGACCCTAGTGTTCTGATGAACACATGCATCCAACTACCTACTTCTCATGTAGATTTTTACTAAATGTATCAATTGATAAGATAAAGCAGAACATTTGATTTTCCTCTCAGACCTGCTTCTCTCTCACTCTTCACCATCTTGGTAAATGTCAGCACTATTCCCTGATTCCTCAGTAAAAAGACCTACTATTTATTATTGATTCATCATCTTCATCACAGGCTACATCCTACATATCAGCAGGTCCTCTTGGGTTAACCTAATAACCTAGTTACTTGTCGTCACCTCCCCACTGTCCCCCTAGTTCATGCCACTACAGTCTCTGACCTAGACTATAATAATAACCTCTCCTCTGGGATCCCGTTTTCCACACTACTCCCATCCAATGATTTGTCAACACAGCAGTGCATATGATATTTTACAAATTTAAATCATGGCATATCACACCTTTGTTTACAACTCTGAAATGAATTCTGATCCCTCAAAATCAAAGGCAAGTGTCTAGCATAGCCCATTGGGCCTATAGCATCTGGCTCCCCTGTACTTCTCCAACATTTCCCGCCTCACTCTCTTTCTTTTAGCTCTGCTCATCCTCCTCCTATTCCTCATTTCCTCTTCTAAGCATTTGTTATGACTGATTCTTCTACTAGCAACCCTCTTCCTAATAATATTTACATGACGTTTCTCACTCCCCAGTTTCGTTTCTTGATTAATGGACTTCTCCTCAGAGAAACCTTCCCTTACTACTCAATCTAAAATATCTACTCTACTTTTACTTAACTTGCAGTGAATTTATATATAATCTGGCTTTCCTGTAAGAATGTAAACACTGTAAGGGCAGGGATATTGCAGTTTTACTTCCTCATTTCAGCACCAGGGACAATGCCTAGAACCTGGAAGACACACAGTAATTATTTGATAAAAGATAAGAAAAATGTATATTTAATTTAAGTAACTGAGTAATTAGGTTATAAATTTGTGTAATATTCCTTAATATGTAAATCTAGTTTAATTTTATTCTGAGTTTCTTTCTGACTCGCAAGTATGTCTCTTGAGTAGAATTTTACAGCAGAAGGGAGTACTACGAGCATAACTACTCATTTACCATACTGGAAATATATCCCAGTTTGAATAAATGCATGTTTTAAGAATGATGTGAGAGTGTATTTGTTCATAGCTGAACTGTTGAAATTGTGGGTCTGGAATTGCAAAGTTGATGAGTAGACCTAATTCACTACTAAGGGTCAGGTCAAGCCTGAGTAACCAATTATCTTCCAAACACTAGGGGCTTGAATTTAAAAATAGAAATTAAGTGAAGATAGTTCTTACAGTGTAGTTACACAAATAACAAATGTAATATATTTCAATATTCATATATATAGTTATAAGCTTGACTGTCTTTGATTAAATTTAAGTCACAAGATAAAAGTGTGATCACAGAAAAGTATTTACTTATATTCATCAATATAAAAAAAATCTGGCAGCTATGTCTCTAATATGAAAAAAAATTACTTTAGAGAAAACAGTCAAATTAGAGGATTGTATTAGAACTCGCATTTTTAAAGTAAATTTTTTTTTTTTTTTTTTATTTTGCGGTACGCGGGCCTCTCACTGTTGTGGCCTCTCCCATTGCGGAACACAGGCTCCAGGCGCGAAGGCCCAGCGGCCATGGCTCACGGGCCCAGCCGCTCCGCGGCATGTGGGATCTTCCCGGACCGGGGCACGAACCCATGTCCCCTGCATCGACAGGCGGACTCTCAACCACTGCGCCACCAGGGAAGCCCAGAACTCGCATTTTTAAAATAATTTTTCAACAGCTCTAATTCAATTCAACTTCAAATTCTTAGCTATTTTATATTGATACTTTGTCATTTAATTAAAATAACAAGTGCAGAAAATTGCATTTAGTCTCAAATCAGTGAATGTTAAATTCTCCCAAACTACAAATATTCATAAGTTTAAAGCCTATATTTATGAATAACAAATCAACTTTATACAAAGAAGTTGGACATTAAATTTTTCATGATCATTGGCATACTTTGTGTGCATATCTAATAGTGAACTACTATTAATTAATTAGCTGCCTTACTATGCTTATTAGAATGCTCTAAGATTAATTCGGACAAGCATGTTTTAACATAAATGATTGATAGGCTATTAGGGCAACTTTCCATTTTATTTTATCCTTTTTCATTAGAAGCATTCTGAAGTTCAGTCCAGAATAGATATTCATTTGATTGTCATGACTTGTTCTCATACAACTCATACTTATGTTCCCTCATTCAAGTACATTCTCTTCCTGGCTTACTTGAAAATATCCAGTTTTAGAGTCATTTAACAACTTAGATAAGCAAAACTTTTGTGTAGCAAGGTGAATTTACTGAGCATCAGAGTGGGGCACTTGGAGAAATATAAAGAGACAAAACAAAATAATCTGCAGTAAGGATGGAGAAAGGAATCTGAGAATTTCCAAAATAAGTCAAATAGATGTAGGACATAATTGGTTAACAAGACATTCTTTCAAACAAAACCAGCATCTATGTCTCTTGCTGCACTGTGTGAAAGGCAGTACAGTCCTCCCTTGGTATCTGCCAGGGTGTGATTCCAGGACCTCACCCCACTTCGGATACCAAATTCCAAGAATGCTCAAGTCCCTTATATAAAATGGCATAGTATTCGCATATAACGAATGTACATCCTCTGGTATTCTTTAAATCATTTCTAGATTACTTATAATACCTAACACAATATAAATGCTGTGGAAATAGTTGCCAGCATGCCAAATTCAAGCTTTTCTTTTTGGAACTTTCTGAAATTTTTTTCTGAACATTTTTGATTTCTGGTTGGCTGGATCTGCAGGTTCGGCATATGTAGAAAGGAGGGCCTATTGTATATTATATTGTTTAAGAGACCAAAGTATAAAGCCAGTACACCAAAGGTTTAATCCTGACTCTACCAAATAATATCTTGGGCTGATTGATATCCTGTGCTTCAGTTTCCTCATATATAAAATGGGGTTAATGACTGTACCTACCTCACGAAGTTATTATTATTTAATTATATAAGTTAGTATGAAAATATCTAAGAAAAGTGCCTGGTATGTAGTATGTTCCTAATAATTATCTGTAAACAATACATATTGTTTCTGGCATATGTTTAAATATTTTTATTTAAAAAATGTTTATAAAGTTTGCCATGACCATGCTTTTTCTTGGCCATCTATATTTTCTGTTTTTTATATTCCTAAGAATTATCCTGAAACTATAGTTGCATAAGGAGTCCCAGATTGGATTCCCAAGGCTAGTACTCACTTGTATACTGTTTTCACTGAAATCTTTTCCTTTTTTGAAGGATCTTGGTTGCTTTCATAAGGGAGAGGACACAGTATTTACTAAACATTGAATGGCCATGTGACAGTGTCAACACTTACATACAGCCCTCTCCAACATTACCCATGCCCAAGCCTAAGCATATGAAATCCAAGGACCTTCATGTAGACCAAATGCATTGGATCAAGGAAGATATAGGAAAAAAAGACCCTAATTCAAAAAATTATTTCTTCCAGCAATATGAAGCAAAGTATAACCTAGGACTGGATTAAATTCAGCTAAGTGTATAATATATACTCTAAATCAAGTTATTACCTACTTTAATCCTCTTTGGAAATATTATATTTTAAGTACCAGTTAGTTTCATTAATAGTTCCTTCCCAGGTTTCAGATCAACTCTTTCTAGTTAGTTTTTGATTATTCATTTTTTTCTCATTATTTATTAAATGCATGTTCTCTGAGACATAACTGTGTGTTCTGGATTGTTCTAGACTTTGACCTAGATCTCAAAGAGAAAATCCAGATGTTCTTTTACATTTTTCTCCTTATATCTCTCATTACATGTATACGATCCTCCAGTAGTTTTACATGACTCAGCATTCCTGCATTGATATTTTGTATTGAGTCAAATTAATCACACATGAACAACTTTTAAAAACTATTCCTCAAGAGGTGTCAAGCTATTAAATATTTTTCTATTATAAGGACTGAGAATTGTTCACTTCAGAGAATAAAGCACCACTTTTGCATATATTATACAAACATTTTATGCTTCATGAAACCACAATAAATTTTCTTTCTGATTACTCGTGTAATCTAAGGATCTCCTGCTGTTTTATAGAGTCTTATTAATTTCATTCAAGTAGTAAAATTAGCACCTGTAGAGAAATCTTTACGATTTCTTAACTTTTATCATATTAGTAATAGCCTACTTTGTTTATCCTAGAACTGTTGCTTTTCTCTGTTTTTCTGTCTGTTTAACTTCGGAGTTCTTTGTGTTTAAATTTTTTAAAAAGAAAACAGCTTTGGAAGCAGAATAGTATAGCAAGAAACCTTAGCCTTCACCCAATCAGATTTAAATAAATCAGGCTCTGAAGTTAGCTAAACATTCCAGATTGAAAAAGAAAATTGACCTTTCCTTTGAAGGGTAGCAGACTTGGATACCACTTAACACAATTATGGAATGATTTACTGAATAGTACAATGCTGGCCTTAGTGAGTTAATAAACTTTCTTTTTGTCATCATGTGAAAGAAACTGAGGCACCACAAAACATTTATTCAGTGTTTCTCTTAGAAGTACTTCATAGTCAATGCATTTATATTTGTTAGGCTGCATGAGTATTTGAAATGAGCCAAACTGTTCTCTGAGACTTCTTTGTTCCTTATTAGATGCTGCATTCTAGCATAGGGAGAGCTGAAGCAAAGGCGTGAGGATGTTTTCTGTGGTGCAGCTTGAGTCATTGGGAAATATTGAAGGAAGTTTCAGAAATAAACTGATTTGGTTGGAGAATAGTTTGAATGATAGAGAAAAAAAACATACCTCTTACTAAATTCCTGTTGGTAGACCATATGCTGGGTGACTTCTATAAAGTTTCTCATTCATCCTGAATATCATGGAGTCTAAGGAGCATGACTTAGTTGGTCCCACTTGTCTTCTTCAAAGGCAGGATTCTAACACAAGGTAGCCTGAAGCCTAAGCTTGCTTAAGCTTTTTCTGATACAACAGCATGTTGTTTCTGGAGAGGTAAGAAATCCTCTCAGGGAAAACTAATAGGGAGTTACATTTTTTTGTAACCTCCTAAACAAAGAGTTGGATTGATTTCTTGTCTTTCTTTCCTCCTCTTTTCTTCCCATTCTCTCTACCCTCTGTCTTCTTTCTTCACTCGTAGGTTTTATTTGATTTCAGTCAAACTCTCTCATTTCTTTATGCTGAAGTGGAGAAGTGATGTGCACCTAGACTATGCCCAAAATTTTAAAACTGAGAAATGTACAATAAAGCATGGAATCTGGAGTCAGAATGCCTGAGTCTAAATTCCAGCCTTAATGTTTATTACCTTCATGAATTTGGTCAAAGTATAACACCTTGATAAAACAAAACTTTTTTTTTTTTTTTTCAGTACATAGACCTCTCACTGTTGTGGCCTCTCCCGTTGTGGAGCACAGGCTCCGGATGCGCAGGCTCAGCGGCCATGGCTCACAGGCCCAGCCGCTTCGCGGCATGTGGGATCTTCCCGGACCGGGACACGAACCCGTGTCCCCTGCATTGGCAGGCAGACTCTCAACCATTGCGCCACCAGGGAAGCCCACAAAACAATTTTTAAGACAGGATAAGAAAAAAAAATTAACGTAAAATTTTCTCGGCTGTTTGAGCCACTACTCCCTCCCCTGTAGTGTGCATTGTGCATCTGCATTACACATTAACTAGACCTCCTTAGAAAAAACAGGAATGCCCACTCACCACCACCAACAACAAAAAATTTCCTTCTCGAGCCAGCAAGGTAACACTTTAGGAGGTAACAGTCCTTTCTCAATCCTGTAAGGGGTCACGATGACCCACTACTTGTTTTGTTGGAGTATGTAAACTATCAATATGTTACTTTGTTGTATAACTCTTTGCCTCAAAAACTTATACAACTGGCCTAAAACAGGAGGAAAGACATCTCTTTCACTTCAACTAGAGAAATGGAGTATTAGTTGAATGTACATTATTGTGGTTTCTTGACTTCTATCTACTCTGAGAAGTAGAAGAGAGTTGAAAAGGGAGTAGTTGAAGAGTGGAGAGGGTTTGAAATTCTGATTGAGAAAGTGAGATAATGATTACAGTAACAAGGGAACTAATAGAACTGACTAAACTTCAGTCCAGATTAATAGTTGTGATAAAGGATCATTGATGGTTCTCATCTTTTTGCACATGAATATTTTCTAGTAGTAACCTTCTGTCCAGTCACTGACCAAGAGAAGGTGGAGAGTTTCCTTCATTTAGGGATGAATGGTGCTAGATTTATGTGATTAAGGTTAATTTGGGAAAAGAAAATTTGGGCATAATTAAATGAAAGCCAATTTAAAATTTTGAATCTTACCTTTTCCTCTTCTAATTATTTGCCTCAAAATAATATTGTTTCCCATATTTTAAATTTATATTTTATTTAAACTATAAGTTACACTGGTAATTTTTGCAGAATAGTTTTTTAGCTACTATTGCTGTGTAATAAAATATCCTAACAACTTAGTGACATAAAATAACTCTTTTATAATGTACATGAACTCTGTAGGTTAAGAATTCAACCAGGGAACTATAAAAGAAAAATTGCACTCAACACTTGTTAAAAGTGGCAAGAAAGACCTCATGCAAGAAGTGCAACAAGAGTTAAGATTATTGCAATAGGGGAGAGAGATTAAACTCAACTCCACTGAAACAAAAGGCAGGAGAATTTTTAAATGCTGGGCTGAGCCAATGGAAAAATATGAGAGAGCATTGGAGGAAGGTTGGTCAGTGTGATTAACCTATCTGTGTTTGCTGATTGTAACTTGCTGGTTAGGCTCCTACCCTCCCACAAAGAATCAGAGATAGGGGTAATATCTCCTTCAATAATTGCATTTCAAAGGGATAGCTCCCAGGTCTTTGACGAAGACATTTTTTTTTTTTTTTTTTGCGGTACACAGGCCTCTCACTGCTGTGGCCTCTCCCATCGTGGAGCACAGGCTCCGGACGCACAGGCCCAGTGGCCATGGCTCACGGGCCCAGCCGCTCCGCGGCACATGGGATCCTCCCAGACCGGGGCACGAACCCGCGTCCCCTGCATCGGCAGGTGGACTCTCAACCACTGCTCCACCAGGGAAGCCCACGAAGACATTTTTAAATTATTAATGATTTGCTTCTGAAGGAGGCAGAGAACGAATTTCTAACTGACAGTTTTCTAAAGTAAATACTCTAAGAAAAGGGAGGTCAGGGACCTATAGTCAGAAGCCTGTCTAAAGTTTAGTCAAACTGAGGGCATCTTTAATTGCCTTCTTGGTCCGCAAGGAGGTGAGCTTAATTATTTGATTTGCAAAAATAATGTGAATTTAAGTATTCAGACATAAGCATGCATTGATAACTGCTTTGGGGAAAGCAGAAAACTAGGTGGTAAACACATATGAGTAGTAGTCAGTAGGCAAAAATCTCAAGTTTCTTTCAGATATGTATAATCCATGGCATAATAGAGATGTCTGCTAAAAACCTATATAATAATAAAGTAACATATAGTAATTCTTTTTCAGTTGTGCAGGTTTTATATATTATGCATTATACCATAGAAGAATCCAGCTCTTGGATCCTAACAAATCTTATTTTTTAGAAGACATATGAGAAAGTAACATATGGTGTCCACCCCACAATTATAACAATTCAAATTTTATGTATTTTGATAAAACTTTTCACATATTTGTAAAATGTTCTAAATTTTTAAAAATGACAGTGTTAGGTTTTCAGAAATCTCAGGGAAACCAACCTTAAGAATATATATATATATATATATATATATATATATATATACACACATATATAGGAGTTTAAATTTATGCTATTTAGAATTAGATTTATGGTCAGGTTTTGTGTCAGGTTAGATTTAAACACACATTTTCCAATCTCCTATGCAATTATAATGTAAAGAGTGAATTATTGCACAGCATGAATGAGCTGAAAACTTGAACATATTCCCTAGGTTCTGTGGTGTCATGGTGCAAAGGATGCTTGTAATTGCTTCTGATGAAAGTCAGTAATTTGGCAATGGTCAAACCAGAAGTTATGATAGAAAGAATTACTAATAGAAGCTTAAAAATTTTGTAGGTAATTAATATCCTTTTTGTTGTTCAATTTGTTGCATTTTCAGTTTTCCTTTGGTCTGGATAACCTAATGAGCTGCATTTTTTGCTACTGTTGGCAAAAACAGAGTTCAGATGTAGTACTTTAAAAGCTCAAAATAAGAAAAAATAAGAACTTTACATCTGATTAAAATATACTTGAGTAGAAGCTTTCTCCAGACAAATATCAAGGATGTGAGATGCCATGAAATTGTCACCATGGGGGAGAAAATAAATCTTGGTAATTTATCAAGGATACACATTATCTTTCTAGTTATTTTGCAAAGTGATCAGTTTTAATTCCAGATTAAGTCTGAACATCAGGTAGGCTGTCTTTATCATTCTGTAGAATGAAAAGCTGCATGGCACTCACACTATGTCTATATATGTGAAATAATCTTAGTGAATTGGCATCAGTTATTTGAGCATTATCACAAATGTCAGAATGATCTGATTTCCAAGTAAATAATAACAAAAATATCCAGATATCAATATAATTATACATGTATATGTATGCATAATCTTTCTGCACACAATAAATATGAATATGTTATTTATTACTTCCTACAAAAATTGATATCATGTTATCTCTTTAGTGCCATACACTATAATTTTACAATTATTTGTGACAAATGAAGTCGGGGGAGATTATGAAACTCATTTAAAAATAATATAGCCAAACTGAGCTTTGGAAAGTAGCATTGGAGATAAGTTAGCTTAATAATTGACTAGTTTTCCACTTCCACTGCATGCATAAGCTATGAATCATTAAAGCAGAATCTATGTACACTAGGTAGAGTAAATATTCACTAGATTAAAAGCAAAACACAAACTAGAAAATCTTAGATATCAAACTAGCTCATTGAGACTTGAATCCAGAATAACCCTCTATACTAAAATAATTAGCTGTCTAATTCTCAATATTAACTTAATGCCATTTTGTATAGATGTAGTTTTAAATGAAGCGATAGTTAAGCGATGTCTTTGAAGTCATCTGGTATCCTTGTCTCTGTTCTTTCTCCTCCACCTGCCCCCCACTACCTTCCTTCATCTCCTTTTCTTCGCTTTCTTCTTCCTTGTCCCATGTCCTCTTTTTCCTCTTCTCATTCAAAAAGGGAACATGACATTAGGTATACACATTGATGAGAAAACCTGGTCACCACAGCAGTGGTGAAATCAAACACAACTGAAATGTTCAATTTTCCTTAAATTTGCCTGAGAAATGATGAACTTATTTCACTTTAATTACTTCAGCATTGCAAATATCAAGATGTAGGAGCATTAAAATAGTTTTTAAATAATTAACTTTAATTCAACCTAAAATAAAGCCTGACCAGTAATAACTCAAACTTTTTTCTATATTAAAGTAGCAATATGCATACATTTTCAAATTTTAATCAACAGTAAAAAAATAAAACTCAATGTATTCCTAAATACTGTATTGGGTGCCATATCACAATGAGTCTGGCAAGAGTTTGAGCTGATGCCAACTTGTGAATCAACTAGGAGAACAAGAGGACAGAAAGCTCAGGGAGCTCAATATAAGGCATTGCTTATCAAGTATATGGAGTAGTAACTTAGTAGCTGCAAAGAATGCATGCATTTCTTTCTCCCTGACCTCCCTTTTCTTAGAAATTACTATTGTATGATATAAGGGACCATATATATGTATACATATACATATACATATATATACACACACACACACAGAAACACATGTGTGTGTGTATTTATTTATTTATATAAATCTGAATTGCATCAGATTTCCAGGAGACCACTGAAAATATATGACTTGGGCCTCCCTGGTGGCGCAAGTGGTTGAGAGTCCGCCTGCCGATGCAGGGGATACGGGTTCGTGCCCCGGTCTGGGAGGATCCCATATGCCGCGGAGCGGCTGGGCCCGTGAGCCATGGCCGCTGAGCCTGCGCGTCCGGAGCCTGCGCGTCCGGAGCCTGTGCTCCGCAACGGGGGAGGCCACAACAGTGAGAGGCCCGCATACCGCAAAAAAAAAAAAAAAAAAAAAAAAAGAAAATATATGACCATGTGATCATAAGAAAATAAGAACAAATCAACAGACCTGTTGGTATTAATGCCTTAATTCTAATCCTGTTAACAGTAATGTAAAGGAAGAAAGTTTCATTAACTTAGAATACATGTTCTTTGGATCTCACCTTTCCCAGGGTGCCCTACTCCACAAGCACTAACTCTATTTTAAGTCATGATGAGAATGATTTCTTTAGAGTTCTTAGCTCCGGTGCTATTGTTCTTATTCTTCTACATAAACTCTATGTTTAATTGAAAAGTGCTGGTAAGCCAGTCCTCCCCAAAGTGTCCCATGGTTTGCTTAGACTGCTAATTGAGAAGGTTCATTTTCTTTCTTGAAGAAAGGATGATCAAAAATAAGTTCGTAATTTACTGAGTTATTTGAGGATTTAAAATGTCATTTTTGTAAAAAGCCCCGGATAAGTTACAGAACTGATGCCAAAAACTCAGCCTCTGTGCTCTGGTGCTGAATCGAATCTCAGAGACAGAGTTTTGGGTGAAGAAGAACAGAATAGCTTTATTGCTTTGCCCGGCAGAGGGGGACACAACAGGCTCATGTCCTGAAAAATTGTCCCAACCCCGGGGGTATTTGGTGAGGAGTTTTATAGCAGTGGTTCAAGAGTGGGATTGCTGATAAGGATCTGGGTGAGTGCAGGGTCTGTACTCCTTTAATCTGGTCTCAGGTGGTCTCCTGATGAGCTTCTTGAGGTTATCAAACTGTGATCTTCTCTGGAATGAAGAATGGTAACATCTTCAATTTGTTGGGGGGTTTAGTTCTATAAAGAGCTCAAAGATATTGTTATGTGTATCCCTTGAGGCAGAGCCAGGACCCTGCCCCCAGGCTGCACTGTTGTTTCTTGGCTACTTGTCCCTTGTCTCTGCATCCCCACCCTTCCCTGATTAGCAACAGTTTGAAAGGCTTCCGTGCCCAGGTGCCCCACAGGGTCCTGCTCGGTTTCAGAATTAAGACAGTGTCTGAGTTCAATATCTCAGGCAATGTTAGAAATCAGAGGTGGGTTTTGATTTTTAACATCCTGTGACACAAGAATGCCCACATCTTCCCTGACAAATACACAGTGTTTATAAGGACTCTTGAGGGGGATATAGGCATGAAAGAGAATACAAATGGGAAATGATATTGTTTTATTATCTTTGAGGTATCAACATTTTTGTGGGAAGAATTCTATGTAGGGCTTTTTTAAAGTGAGTTGGGTATGAGTCTTAGGCCAAAGGCTCAAACATGACCTTCAACCACAAAAGCCACAATCTAAACTTTTTTCTTCCAGTTCTATGGAGATGTAATTGACATACAACACTATGTAAATTTAAAGTATAAAGCATAATGGATTAACATCAGTATATATTGCAAAACAATTATAATAAGTTTAGTTAACATTCAACACCTCATAAAGTTACAAGTTTTTTTCTTTATGATGAGAAATTTTAGATCTCTTAGCAACTTTCAAATATAACATACAGCATTGTTAACTATAGTCTTGATGTACATTACCTTCCCAGTACTGATTTACCTTATAACTGGAAGTCTGTGTCTTTTGACCACCTTCATCCAATTCCCCCACCCCTTAACCCTTGCCTCTGGCAATCAAAAATCTGATGTCTTATTCTGAGTTTTCTCTGAGATTCTGAGAAATTCTGAGATTCCACATATAAGTAAAATTACACAGTATTCATTTTTCTGAATTATTTTACTTAGCATAATGCCTGAAGGTTCATTTGTGTTGTCACAAATGGCAGAATTTCCTTCCTTCTTATGCCTAAGTAGTATTCATTGTATATATATACCACATCTTCTTTTTCCAGTCATCTGCTGATGGATACTTAGGTTGTTTCCATGCCTTACCTATCATAAATAATACTGCAGTGAATATGGAAGTACAGATATCTCTTCGACACAGTGATATCATTACCTTCATATATATATCCAGAAGTGGAATTGCTGGATCATATGGTAGTGCTATTTTTAATTTTTTGAGGAACCTCCATACTGTTTTCCATAGCAGCTCTATCAATTTACATTCCCACCAACAGTGCACAAGGGTTACCTTTTCTCCACATCCTTGCAGGCATTTGTTATGCTTTGTCTTTTTTTGTGATAGTCATTCTAACATGTGCGACATGATATCTCATTGTGGGTTTTTTTTTTTTTTTTATTTTTTGCGGTACGCGGGCCTCTCACTGTTGTGGCCTCTCCTGTTGTGGAGCACAGGCTCCGGATGCACAGACTTAGCGGCCATAGCTCATGGGCCCAGCCACTCCGCGGAATGTGGGATCTTCCCGGACCGGGGCATGAACCCATGTCCCCTGAATCGGCAGGCGTACTCTCAACCACTGTGCCACCAGGGAAGCCCTCATTGTGGTTTTGATGTGCATTTCCCTGAGGGTTAGTGATGCTGAGGACGTTTTCCTGGACCTGTTGGCGATTTGAATATCTTTGGGAAAATGTCTGTCCAGATCCTTTGTCTGTTTTTTAATTGGATGTTTTGGTTTTGTGCTCTTGAGTTGTATGAGTTCTTTATACTTTGGATATTAATCCCTTATCAGGTATACGATGGGTAGTAATCCAAATTTAAAGTCAATGATAAAGACACCTTTTAAGCTTTTGTTTTATTGCCCAGCATTACTTTCTTCCTTTACTGATGTTTAAGATCAATTGTACATCAATTTGTAATGTTCCCAGTTTTCAGTAATGCCTCTATCCACGCCATTTGCATGGTGACTTTTCAGCTCCTTCCATCAAATAGGCAAAGTCTATTTCTCCATCCCTGAATCTGGGCTGCCCTGGAGAATAGAATGCAGTAGATCCGACAAGCCAATTTGACCCTCCATCTGAAGAGGCTTTTACACTTTGCACGTTCCCCTTTAACCCCCTGCCTCTGCCATGAGAAGAAGTACAGACTCTTCTGGTGGAGAATGAGATACAACATGGGAGCAGAGCCAAGTCATAACACCCAAGACCATCTTTTATGGCCCAGCTCCACTTGACCCAAAAGATAACTGCAGACATAAGAAGAGGCACAGTTTAGACCAGCTGAATCCAGTTGAGATAGTAGAATCTCCCCGATGTCCATAGACTTCTAAGAAATAATAAATGTTTGTTGTTTTAAGCCACTAATTTTTTAAGAGTTTCATTACACAGAAATAACTAAATGACATAACTGGATGCTTAACTCCTCGTTCCTTTGTACTACCTATCCCAGATGATATGCTTGAGGCTTCTCTGAATGACCTCTACTCAGATCATAAAATCTAGGCATGGTCAACCAGAGTAGTCCAAGCCCCAGTTTAAGTGTTTGCTTTGGGAATGGACCAAAGCTGGGCCAGCATTTTACCAGAAACTTTTCATCACAGTTTTTAGAAAAGTCTTTCTCTTTTTGATGGGCTGATAAACCAAATTGATAGGTGCAATCTAAGAGACAAAGAGAGAGTGTATCCAGGACAGCTTTCAGAACATCATTGGGACTTTGGATGTGCTGTATCTGAAACCAGTACTTTTTTATTAGATAAGCCAATATATATTATATATATTTTAAGTTTTAACTGAAGCAAGAACTATTTGGGTTTCCAATGCAAAAAAATGTCTGAGTAATACAGGATTTTATTACCATCTAACTAGTCACATGGGAGAAGGAATGTTAAGAGATTGCCAGAGAGGTACTTAGTCAGCCAGTCCCTCTGTAGCAAGTAGCAGAAAATGAAAGAGAGAAAAAAGAGCATACAAATGTCTTTTAATACACAGTGCCTCGTTACCAAGCAAACATGTCTGAAGCCATTTCTTTGAATTTAAAGTATATTGTAAATCTCACTTTCCTTTGCAGCAGGAACTGAGAGCATAAGTAGGGGTATAACAAGAAGTTCTGTTATGACAAAATTAAACAAAGACTGAAAATATTACCTACCCTGTCCACCCAAACTCCCACCCCTATTAATAGGTGCTAAGGTTGAAATGATCAAATTTCATAAATCTTTCACTGGCAAAGTATATCTTGGGATTCTATTGTCAATTACAGTACATTCTAGAATGGAATGTCAGACTGATAATTTTCTAGATTGCTTAAAATTATAACTTTACTATTCTGTTTTCACAATTGTCTTTGTTTGGATGTGTATGAGTTCAGAGAGATAGCGTCTTACATTTAGAGCTGCTAGAAGAATCAGGCAACCTCGTCAGTTGTCAAAACGAAGTCTCACTATAAAAGACCCTTTTGATTTTACTGTTATTTGACTACACTTGCCTGTGTAAAGTATCTTTAAAACTCTGATGCTCAACTTTTATGGGCTCCCAAATAGCATATACTGTGCCTTATGTAAAATTTGGGGCAAAAAGATAAGTTAATAGTAATCAAGAAATATGAAACACAGGTAATGTTAATTTTCCAAATGTCTTTGGTTATACTAGCTATTATAAACTCAGGAATGTGACAGTTGAGTTTAGCATGAATGGTGCTATTTGGAAAATGTGATTTGATTACAATAAACCTTTAGTGATCAGAAAGGAAATGCACAGCTAGTAAAAATTAGCTGTGGAGAAATAGGATATGAAGTTGACTGACACTGGGAGGACTTGCTTTAATGTGAGTCTGGAATGCTAGTGATTCACCTAATAAAAACAAATGCTAGGGCTTCCCTGGTGGCTCAGTGGTTGAGAGTCCGCCTGCCGATGCAGGGGACACAGGTTTGTGCCCCAGTCCGGGAAGATCCCACATGCCACGGAGCGGCTGGGCCCGTGAGCCATGGCCACTGAGCCTGCGCGTCCGGAGCCTGTGCTCCGCAACAGGAGAGGCCACAACAGTGAGAGGCCTGTGTACCACAAAAAAAAAAAAAGAAAAAAGAAAAAAGAAAAAAAAACAAATGCTAGAAAGTTTGGCTATTTGTCGATATATATTTCAATAAAACAAAAAACAAAATACCTGCTACTTTTGAATTCAGCCATGCTGAATGTATTTTTTAAAGAACTCGTGATGAAGTTAGTTGATCTCTAAGCTGGTATTGCAGATATCGGTGTCTGAATCTGTCTTTATTTAGCTTTTATTGCCACTACATATCATGTATACAAGAAATTGGAAACCAAGCATAGAGTTGAATTAATTCATGACTGTTGTGAAGTAAACTCTAAGTAACACTAATTTGAAATAATCTCAAAGAGGGTTTATTTCATTTCCTTGCCTCCCTTTAACACCTTCGATATTTAGTGTCCGTCCATTTTTAGGAATGAGTGTAAGTGAATAAAATATGTGAAATCGGGTTAAATGAAGATCCACTAAATACACAGTTTTTCATTTGATACTCCTCATTGTAAGCTTTGTTCCAATTTTTACTTTCATTTTCACATCTACTTAAAAACTTATCATTAAGAAGAGAAAGGAACATGCCTTAAAAGGCAAGGGAGGGGGCATTATTTTAAATGGAAATTCAAGTGGTATTGAACATATTTCCATTTTCATTTCAGCACTGATTATTCTCTGATACATAAAGTTGTTGGGTCTGAACAGCAGGGCACGCTGTAGTGTTGGAATTGTAATTGGCAGGAAAAAAATGAATGAAGGAACAAATTCAACAACAACAAAAATAATATAGAAGGAAGGAGGAAGGGAGGAGAGAAGAATAGTTGTGTTGATAATCCAGGCACTCTCCTTAGCCATGGAAATAAATAAAGGGATCATTATTTGCTGAATTAAAATTATTTTGAAGCAATATGTGCTCTTTTCCAATATCTGTGAGATGGTAACTGTTTTATGGCATGCTAAATTTGGAAATGTTTAATTATAAGAAGAAGGTAATGTTGCATAAATTAATATATTTTAACATTTCCAAAATATATTTTCTGAGATTATTATATTTGTTTTATTATAACATGATGAAACAGTAATTAGTAGTCATTTTTGGTAGATTTTACAGAAACCCAATGATGAGTCCAAGGAATCTTAACGACAGAGGAAGAACAAGCACCTTCTTATTCCCGTTATATCTCATCACCTTCTTAGCAGTTGTCCAGCTAAAATTCTCACAGAATGTGGTGAAATTTTAAGAAATATGGGCCAATGAATGGTTAAAGCAAGTTACTTAAAAACTATAAAATTTTTTAAAATTAATTAATTTATTTATTTATGGCTGTGTTGGGTCTTCGTTTCTATGCAAGGGCTTTCTCTAGTTGTGGCAAGCAGGGACCACTCTTCATCGCGGTGCGTGGCCTCTCACTATCGCGGCCTCTCTTGTTGTAGAGCACAGGCTCCAGAGGCGCAGGCTCAGTAGCTGTGGCTCACAGACCCAGTTGCTCCGCGGCATGTGGGATCCTCCCAGACCAGGGCTCGAACCCGTTTCCCCTGCATTAGTAGGCAGATTCTCAACCACTGTGCCACCAGGGAGCCCTATAAAAATATTTTTAAATAAAATTTTGAGTCAAAAGCAAGTGACTATAATGCCTTCTTCCCTAGTTATATAAGTTCTGTCCAAAATTGCTGTGGAATTTTGGATAATAAGTATACAGATTACCATAGATTATAGTTACCCCAGTCTTCATGAAGTTTCTATAAGCTTTTGTGATAAGGAATAGAATCCATCTATGGAAGTGGTGTTCATGTGCTGTGTGTAGTACAACCTTTGTTTGTGCTTGCACTGACCTATGTATATGCGTCTGGGGACATATAGTAAATCACAGTTGTCCCTGTGAATGAGTGTAACTGTTGCTCAAAGTGTATTTGCTTTGTTCATACTTATAATATGAAGACATTGTTTACATAGCAATGGGTAGTTATTGGAATAAAAACTAAGATACAAAATGTCAAGCCAGAAAAATATTCTTCTTAATAATGATTTAAACATAATTTGTTACAAAGTTGTAGAAAGAGTTAGCACAGAGGTTTCAAATTTCAGTCATTATAACTCATTCCTGATATGAATCATTTTCTAAATTTAATTTATTAATTACAGCAGTTAAGTGTAATTATTCTACCTATTCAAGATTTTTATTGTTACTTTTTAACAGCAAGATAAATTCAGTGGAGGATAATTACCATAACAATAATTCAACACACATTTTCTGACCTGCTTGGTATTACAGTATGTTCTCCAGAGTACTGGCTTCCACATTAATCAGTCATTCACGAACTTACCTCACTGTTCAGTCAGGCCTTCTAGAAGCAATTTAAAGGATAATAATTTTTTTTCCTTGAGGAATTGGCAGAGGAGATGTCCTTGTCCTGATTTCTATTTTGGTTTTAATAAAAAGCATTAAATAAATTAAGGAAAAAAATAAGAAAGCAGAAGAAAAAAAGGTTATCAAATAATCTAGGTACCAAACATACACAAAAAATGAAAATAAAACATTTATATTAGAAAAGAAAAGACTCAGAAATCATGTGTCTTTCTGAACCAGAAGCCTCAATTCGAAGGCAGATACATTTATTACACACCTTTCCCCGCAAGAAATGCCAGTGCATCACTGAGAACATCACATCCAATTAGCACTGCGCTGGGCACCCCGTTATCACATTCAGTGATCCATTAGGTGAGAACTAGAAAAGCACAACATAGTTATGCCTGCCTTCTTGCCAGAGGCTTTATCTCTTCATAATTACATATCTGAGTTTCTAGAAAGTTTAGCACAACCCTTCAAAATCACTTTTATCTATTCCACCTCTGCCCCAATTGTATTTCAAATAAAAATGGATTGCACTACCTGTGTTTCAAAAGCAGTGCAAATTAATACATATTCATATTACATAAATGGAATTCTAGAGAGAGATTTTTAAACATTTTTGGGTTATAACTATCCTTGAGTCTGATGAAACAGTAGGCACAAGTCCCATGAAAGTGTTAGTGTCCAAATATTTTTTAAATGCATATTATTTTACAGGATCTTATATATGTACTATAAGTTAAGCCTACATTCTCTGTCATTTTTATAGATCATTTCTTTTTTCCCTATCATATTTTAAAGCAAGCATAATGGTTGATAAAGACAAATAGAAAATGTTGACTTTTCTATTTATCTAACAACTGACTTAAAGGTTAATATCTTTTATGACATTAATGATTTTGCTCTTCTATTTAATTCAAAGTCAACAGGAAGAGTACTGCATGCCTAGTTATGCACAACTCTTTTAATCCATCTCCCTGGCCACTGGATTGCAGTATATGAAATAGATGCATAGCATACACTAAATTTTCACAACTTCTGTTCAGACACGCTTGTCCCAAGCCATTCTTTATACTGCATTCTGATGACTTCCTCACACCCAGGATTTGCTCTTGCTGTGCATTGACTTGGATGAAATTTCACCTCTCATGTAAAGGAAATATAAAGACTGTCTCAATCTGAAGATGATACAGGGGATTTGGCGTACATGATACTTTCTTGAAATAAATACTTTACTTTTATATAAGTGATGAATAAAAATAAATAATTCAGGATCTGAGTAACTGAGTATCAAAAACCCTTTTCTGATGGGTAGTGAATCCATTTCTGTATAAAACTAAGCCAAATAAATATATTAAATATTAAGAAATTAAAGTTATAATTATATTAAAACAAATTGAGAGCTTAGTGAGAAGATGAATGGAGTTGTCAGCACTTAACATCTCTAAAATTTTCCAGCAAAGAGCTATACATAAATCCTGTCTAAAGTTGAAAAAAACCCCAAGAAATAGATATCTAAAGTGAATGTATACATTTACAAAGAAAAGTATCAGAATACCTAAGCATCAAAAGGGACAAAATGATCAATATTAAAATATGAAAGCACTCATAGAGATGATTGTAAAAGAAGTAATATGGAAATAATATGGTTATTAAATATCAAATTTGCATATTTGATATTATTAAATTGAATAAACAAAATCACACAATTAGTACTAAATAGGTCTGATGTAAGTATAAATGTGGTAATTGATCTATTGAAATAAAAGAAGTCTCAATTTGGAATTAAATATTAAATATAATAATATAGTGCAATCGCGAAGAACTGGAAATGGCCTAAATATTTATAAGTCGGAATTGTTCAATCAACTATGGTAAATCATACATTGAATTTGTTTGCATTTAGTAAATGAATTCTTGACCAAAATTATCAGCATCGACCACCAGTAATGTGTATGTTTGGGTATCATCCTGGACGACTAGCTTAGTCTAGCTCTAAGAGGACAGCAGCTTCAGTTGCCTTTTGATTCCACCCCAAGGCAGAACTGCCTCAGTCAGCCCACAGCATCTTGAAAGGTAATAATAAATTGTTCTTTTAAGCCACTAAGTTTTGTGTTGGTTTGTTTCCTACCAAAAGATAATTGGAAAAAAGAACATTTTAAAAATTTTCATATGAATTACTGGTATTTAATAAAAAGTGACTAGACATTAAAAACAGCACTCTGAGAAAGGGAGTCAATAGAAAAAGACTTGCAGAATACACAGTTATTGGCGTTAACAGATAAGGACTTCAAAATAACTATAAGTAAATATATTCAAGGCAATACACAGCAAGATGGAAAATTTCACCAATGAGTGCAAAAAAAGAGATCCAAATAGAAATCTTAGAACTTAATGATATAATAACTGAGAACTAAGAGTAGATTGGATACAGCAGAAGGGAGGACTAGTAAATTGAGCTAGATCAACTGATAGTATCCCAGCTAAATCATAAAGAGAAAAATGGATTATGAATATTAAACAGGAAATAAGGGGCATTTGACATCTGTCTGAAGGTTCTAACATACATTAACTTGGAATCTTAGGTTGGATGAAATGACAGAACAGTTTAAATACTGCAAGAGCAATATTTGGACAGATATATCATAGCACTAATATGTTTAAGACTGATGAAATAAAGTAAGCCACATATTCAGGAATATGTGCAGGAACAGGTGTATATTTAGGAATACGTACCATTAGCGGTATATATACAAAACACATACACACAGTAACACACATGACTGCAAACATGTAGCTAGACACATATAGTTTCTTTAAAAACTGAGAAAAGAGTTACAGATAAAAATCTTAAAAAGAGATGAAAAAACAGAGCCCTAAGCTTCAAACGAGAAATAAAAAATACTAACAGCCTACTTGTCCATAGAGCTAACCAACGATGGAATGAAACTGTTAAAGTGCTGAAATATTGGCATGCATAAAATTCTAAACTCAATAAATATCTTTAAAAGTAAATGCACAGTTATAACATTCTAGGGAAAAATGAGTAAATCAAATAATAAGAAAAAAATGTCTAATTCACAAGAGAAACAAAATATTTCAAATGTATTTCCCTAGCTCATTCCTATTTTGACAATATATCTAGATGGAACAAAATATAAGCACATAACTTGAAACTTTAAGTTTAAATACCAAGTATTATTTGAATGATTTAGAAATATTTCTGAGCAAAACACACAATCCAGAAATAATGTAACACCAAATCCAGAAACCATAGGACACAAAGACATATTTAGGTCAATATATCCTATACAGCAAAATCAATCATAACGTATGCATTTAAAGAAGAAAGCTTAATATTCCTAATGAAAATATTTCTTCACATCAATAAATTAGAAGAAGGAAGTCTTATAAAGTCATAAAAGGCTAAAATGATACTTTATTGATGAAGAATATAAACATATAACAAACCTACATGGGCTAATCAAACTCACGTGAAAATAAAGACATGCAAATGTTAATACAGAGATGTAATTTTTAGACTTTTAGATTGGCAAAAAATATACTGATGAAAACCATTACTATATTTTATACTTATAAATACATTTATATGTTATTTAGTTTATTCAAATTAACACAGCTTCTTTTTGGCATTTTAACAATATATACATATTCTATTATGATAAATGGAAATAAATAAAAAGAGGTAGCTACAAATATATTCATATCAAATTTTTTTCTTCATAATAGCAATTTTGGAAACTTTATATCCATTAAAGAGTATTAACCAAATATGTTATGACAAAATCATATAAAAATGTTTCTAACACAGTATTTGTCTTTATTTACAAGCATTTGACTGTGAATGCTTATGGTTGTGTGAGAGGGGGGCAGGTTTTCTAGCTTGAGGGGATTCATGCAGCTTCTTGAATGAGTGATTTGATATCTTTTGTCAGTTTTTTAATATTCTCAAGTAGTTTCTTCAAATTGCTTCTGTTTCATGGTCTTTCTCTTTTTCTCTGACTCCAATTATACATTTCTTTAATGTTTCACTGTGTCCCAAATGTCTCTTACATTGTTTTATAATTTTCCACTTATTATCTTTATATTTTAGTCTGGGTATTTTCCTTTTCTCTATCCTTCAGTTTACTAATCACCTTTCCTACTGTGTCTAATGTTTAATCTGCTGTTTGTACTCTCTATTAAGTGTTTATAATTCTTTTATGTGTGTGTATGTGCATATATACACACACACATATATAAGTTATATA
This sequence comes from Mesoplodon densirostris, assembly GCF_025265405.1. NCBI lineage: Eukaryota > Metazoa > Chordata > Mammalia > Artiodactyla > Ziphiidae > Mesoplodon > Mesoplodon densirostris. The sequence continues at coordinate 95,528,343 of NC_082661.1, forward strand.
TATTTATTCCAAATTTTTATTTGACTCCCTATTTTTTTGACTTCTAATCTCTGATAAATTTCTTCATTTTCTCCCTTTTTTGATCATATTCTTATGGTTATTTTAAATTATATGTCTGATTACACTGATATGTGAGTCAACTTTAGTTGTGTTTCTGTTTAAACTTTGTTTTTGATTATTTAATCATGCATTTAAACATGCCTCAGAAGTTTTAATTGAATGCTAATATGAAAATTTGTGTTGATTCTGGGTAATGTTATCATTCTCCACAGACAATTAAATACGTTTTTTTTGGTTTATTTTTTCTGGCAGGCAGAAAGATTATAGGTGGATCAGTGTGACACTGTCTAAATTTAATTTAGACTTGCTTAGGGCTGATATACATCTTTTTTATCTTTAATAGTGTAGTATTTCCACACACAATGTGGAGCTTCTGGGGTTTCAAAGAAAATCCTGGGCTGTTCATAGGAGCCCTTCTTCTTTGGGAGGCCTAGACCTCAATCCACTGCCTCACTTGTATTGTATAGCAGCAAAAATATCTGCTCAGGTCTTTAGTCTACCAGCATCTGCTCTTTGCTGAGTTTCTTGAAGTTGCACTTTATATGAATAGCTGTGTATTTGACATAAATTTCAAAAATAAATTTGAGATGGATTTTGGGCTCAGTTCTCCATGGTTCCCCCCTTTTCAAGATTCTGCCTGTCAAGTCCCAAGTGTTTTGGCACACACCACAAACACCAACCTCTATTTCTAGCAACTAATGAGGTTCTCACTTAGTGCTTTAACTCTATTCTGTTCTGAAGTGAACTGGAAAATGCACTCAGAGAAAAGACCAGGGTGAATGCTAGTTTCACATTGTTATGTGTCCCTTCTTTTAGATATCATAGCCCCTTAAGCCCTGTCTATGGTGCTTTCTCTCAAATGATTATCAAATACTTTTATTTCCATAATCATTAAAAGAAGAAGTCTTCTGAAATTCACAAATTTGGGTTTATTTACAGTTTATTTCTTTTGATTTATCAGGCTTACTTCTTTTTTATGTTCTTGATTTTAAAACTTAGTTCATATATTTTACCTTTTGTGTATACTAATAAAATTGGTGAAACAAATTTTTTTTCTGAACTTAAGTCACAACTAGATATTTACTTATTATTTCTAGTTATGCTTATTTGTTATTCTCTAGACCTTCTGAAATTGGAAATAATGATAAATGGAACAGCCACCTGGGCAAATCAGAGATGAAAGCTACATATGAGGAAAATATGAACTCTCTATCTTTTTAGATTGCTTACCTCTGGAATGTTACAAGAGAGGGAAATAGGCATACCTGGTAGAAGCTTGTGCATTTGAGGCTCTCTTTGTTAAAGGAGGTTAACTTTAGCCCAAAGTCTTGCAAGTCTTGCTATATTATTTTATCTGTTCACATGCCTGTCTCCGTTACCAGTATATTAGAGGGTCAAGGGCATAAAACTCATTTAATATTCATTCTCTTTTCATCTTCTAGTTAACATCTTACATAAAGAAGTTATATTATGGGGGGATTTACTTTGGCAGAACAATATATTCATATTATTTTGCACAGATTTGATCAGTCTATTCTTACCTGCTTAGATATTAGTCTTTAGATATTGTTAATAGATAGATGGATAGACAGATTTGATATTTAGGACAAGGTAGATACTTTCAAGCTGGTTGAATTATTTTTGAAAAAGAAGGAAAGCAGAAAATATTATTAGCAGCAATAATACAAAATATTTATTTCTGTAAACTATTTTTTTCTGTAAAGTCGAAAGAGATAAAGCATTACAGATGTAACCGAGGGATCTGATTTATTCAACAACATGGGTAAATATATAATTGACCTTGCTCAGAAGCTTACAGTATTGTGAAAAATAAACTGCTGTATCATATAGAAATCAAGGATTTATTTATCAATCACAATTAGTAATTTCTAACCATTATTCAGATACATTTCTTCATTAGAATATGTATCAGTACATTTGTCAAGATTTTTATAGGTGAATCTGGGTATTTGCTAGTTTTTACATTGCCCTTCACATTGCAACAAAAGAATACGTCTCTGTAAAGTGCTACACAAAAGAAACAAAAATAGGATTAAATTATAGTATTTTACATTCTGAAAGTGTGCACTAACTTTATTTTCATGATACTCAACCCAAGGATATATGCTAATTATAATGCACTAGTCATTTTACCCAAGGAAATGAAGCTGTTGAAATATTCAAAATGACCCAAAATAAGTTTCAATTGCACTGAGTTTTACCTGGAGAAATTTGACAGAAGAACATGTTCTGGGCAATCAATCCTGGTTGTCTACAATGGTATTAATCACCCCGTGGGCCAGGTTGTTTGTCTTCTCATCATCTTTGAGGCTTAGATATTTTAAAATGTTCTGCCAAGATGCTCTTCATGTAAATGAACCATATGCTGGAAGTTTACAGTGTTGCCAAGGTGTTGTTAAGACTTGTTCAAGGTAGAAAGTTTTGCTCATTATACTCATATTTATTACTGAAGAAAAACTTAGTCCTTTATAGGGCAGTCCAAACATTCAAAGTTTTGGAAAGTGAAAACAGCATGGATATTTTGCCACTGAAGCAACTTTCTTATGTATTATTTGTCAGAGCATAGATATGACAAATAATTATTTGATTGGGATTTTTCCCTAGTTCTCAGAGAGAACAATTATATATCAAATGCATGTTATCTGTAATGGGTTTTCCTTCTGAAGAAAACTGCTATCTATTCAGTATTTGTCATTAGATTCCTTGATATTTTTATGATTATCAAGTGAATGTTTTCATTCACAAACTGTTTTTAAATGTTTTATTATTCATTTTTCATTTAAATATTGAAATAGTTTTATATGATTTCCAAAATAATATAGTGGATTCTTTTCTTAGAAAGTAGTTTGATACCACCACTCAGTCTGGTAACATGAACCTCAAAGAGCAGCCTGTGACTGAAAATCAGCAATTACTCATTTATTCAGTATGTTTACAAGTGAGAGACTGTATTAGGTGATATAAAGTTGATAACATAGAAGATGTGGTTCAGTTCATGATAAATAAAGTTAATACAATTGAGAGCTGGTTTCTGAATAAAATTATTGTGAGGCAAAATTAACCTATCAAATATAATTTCTAATAAAAGGAATATACATATAAAACTCCCTAAGTTTCCAACAAAAATTAAAATACTAACTTGAAAAGACGTGTGCACCCACATGTTCATTGCAGCACTAGTTACAATAGCCAAGATATAGAAACAACCTAAGGGTCTATGGATGGATGAGTGGATAAAGAAATTGTGATATATATTTATACACACACACATAATAGCATATTATTCAGCCATAAAAAAGAATTAAATCTCGCCATAGGTAACAACATAGATGGACCTTGAGGGCAGTATGTTAAGTGAAATAAATCAGACAGAGAAAGACAAATACTGTATGACCTCTCTTACATGTGGAATCTTAAAAAACAAACAAACAAACAAAAAGCTCATAGATACAGAGAGTGCATTTATGCTTACCACAGGTATCAGGTTGGGGGGTGGTGAGAGAAATGCGTGAAGGGGATCAAAAGGTAAAAAAGTTAAAAAACAAAAAAATTAAAACTCCATTAAAGGTACTTGGTAGAAAAGCAAAGTTTCATTCCAAGGGAATGGGGGAGTTAGATAGCTAAAGATAAGTTAAATTTATATTATCTATTTGTGTCTGTGTTCTAGAGGAATATTGGTCTGTAATTTTTTATTTTTATTTTTACTTTTATTTTGCTTGCAATGTCCTTGTCTGGCTTTAGAATCAAGTTTATACTGGCTTCACAGAATAAGTGAAGAATAAGTATTGGTTTTTGTTCTAAATTCTGAAAGAGTTTGTGTAGGATTGATGCAATTTTCTTCTTTAAATGTTTGATGGAGCTAACCAGTGAACACATGTGGGCTGGAATTTTCTTTGTGGGAAGATTTTTTAATTATAAGTATAATTTCTGTAATAATTAATGTAATTAAGATCTAATTTTTTGGTTAAGTTTTATACTTGCATCTACTAAGCAATTTATATTTGTCATCAAGTTTGCAGTATTTATTATCACAGCATTGTCTGTATATTCCCATATTAGCTTTTTAACATATGTGGAATCAGCAGTTATATTTCTCTTGCATTTCTAATTTTGGTAACTTCTGTTGTCTCTCTTTTATCTTCATTAATCTCCCCATATGTTTAGCAATTTTAAATCTTTTTAAAGAACTAACTTTAGATTTCACTGATTTTCTCTACTATTAATCTATTTCATGTTCTATGGCTCTTTTTATCTTATTTGGTAGATCAAATTTTATCAAATTTGATGAGAGTTTTCTTATTACTTCTCCAAATATTTTCCTTTCTCTTCTGAGACTTATGACACTTAATGTTTGGAAGGTGGGTGATCAGAAGGAATTCAAAGAAAAACTAGTTTTCTGACCATCATAACTGGGAGGAGATGAGTCTGGCTGCTCTTAGAGTTATTTAGGAGGGAATGAATAGTTTTTGACCTAAGGGAATTTCAGTGGGATTAGAGAGCCGTGGAAATATGAAAAGTAATTTAGAAAGCAAACATAATGACACTTTACATTTTTGCTTGTGCAAGTGTCTAGCTTTTGGTATTTTTATTTGTGATTTATATTACTTTTGGAGAGAAACAGTGAATTTTGTGTCTTTGGGTTTTCCTAGTGAATGACCCAGGAAGTAAATCGTATATGCTTGAATGTTAATAATATTTAACACGATGATGAAGTGGATCAAACAAACGATCCCTGAACTGCAGTATGTCTGGCTGGTTGATGAAATTTGATCACAACGTTCCCCTTATATCTGGACTATTTGACTCACATTAATCTTTATTAATATTTGCTATGAATTAGTTTGAATGTCATCCTTATTATTACATGAAAATTTCTAAGAATGAGTGATATTTGGAGCATATGTTTGAATAGTGAAATTATAAGACATGCTTTATGAAAATATAAAATCTCTTCTATCACATAAATACAGTGAAGAAGAAAGAACAAATTGTAACCTAAAATAGATAAGCATGCACATTATAAATGTCACGCTAAAATCTTTCAAAGAAGTTAATCTTGGAAGTGTAATCTATTTTCTCTCTCTTTTTCTTTGTTGGTTTTATTGTTTTACTGTCGTGTCATTGTCATACTCTATCTTTATTGCTGGCTCTTTCTCTTTCCCTTATATACTCAAACACACTTTATAGTGTGAATAGATTTGTGAAGAATTTGTTTGTTTCCAGTGAGTTTATTGCTTGGAAAAAAGTTGAGATTTTGAAAAGGAAATGTAAACTTTTTCAGCCCAGCTTGACAGGTCTTTTACATTTAGAAGAAATGATTCAGAAGTTTCCTCAGATTCTCAGAACTAGCCTACATGTTTAGCCTAAACTCACCTTCAGGCATCTATTTTTTAGTGGGATTTTTCTCAGTGCAAGTAATATAGATGTTTCTGTATAGTGAAATTTTAAGTTATGAAAGCAATAGGCACAATTTACTACTATTATTATTGTTACTGCCACCTTATAATAAAATAATTAACATGTTTTTAGAGCTTATTACTACATAATAGGCAATGTTGTAACCACTTTCTATGTATTCATTTAGTTCTCATATAAGCAATATGAAGTAGATAACATTTTCCTACATATTTTACATATGAAGAAAAGTGAGGTGCCTGATTTGTAAGCAGTTTACCAAGAGTTACACAGTAAGTGACAGTGTTCAGGTTTGAACTCAGGCTGTTGGGCTCTAACATTCAGTCTTAAAAAAAATCATTATGGCCAGTTTTCTCCTCCAATAAGTGCCATCATTAAAGGCTTAGCGGCTATCTGAATTCTAGTTACTATATAACACATAAAATTTCAAGGCATATTCAGTAGAAGTATTCATTAATATCAGTGATAGTATTTAAAATTTCATTCCATATTTCTGATTAGTTGTCTAAATGAAGCACAATACTAAGCTTTACATAAATTATTTGAACCAGTGATATCTAAGATTTAGTTTGTTGATGACATATATTTTGTAAGGAAACATTGACCTGTTTTTTTGTGGCCAAATAACTGATATTCTGTGGTCATTAGTAAATAATTTGTTTTAAACACAATCCATTTGCTTTATCCACTAAGTGGTTGCAATAAGCAAGTTGGATATATAACTTTACATTATGTCTTCATTGTATTGAACTTTGATATCCAGTGTAAGGACTATGAAGCATTTGCCTTAATTTTATTTTTTTAATTTATTTTTTAATACATTTATTTATTTTTATTTATTTTTGGCTGCGTTAGGTCTTCATTGCTGTGCACGGGCTTTCTCTAGTTGTGGCGAGCGGGAACTACTCTTTGTTGCGGTGTGCGAGCTTCTCCTTACAGTGGCTTCTCTTGTTGTGGAGTGTGGGCTCTAGGTATGTGGGCTTCAGTAGTTGTGGCTCGTGGGCTCTAGAGTGTGGGCTCAGCAGTTGTGGTGCACAGACTCAGCTGCTCCACAGCATGTGGGATCTTCCTGGACCAGGGCTTGAGCCCGTGTCCCCTGCATTGGCAGGCAGATTCTTAACCACTGCGCCACCAGGGAAACCCCTGACTTAATTTTAAAATCAATGGTTCACCTTGTTTAAAAAGAGTTATTTAGGTACATCCTTACAAATTAGATATATTTAGAAGAAATTATTTTAAGAAATGCAGTATTTTATATTAAGATATTAATTGTTCCAATATGAACAGAACTAAATAAATTATGATTTCCTCTAGGAAATCATAAAAATTATATTAAAGAAATGCACAAAAACTTCTATCCTACAACATCAATTGTTAGTGAGGCTGGAAGATAGGTGTTATCTCAAGACACCAAAATAAATGTGTGTTCATTTCCCAGTTGACATGCAACACCATGTTTGAAAACTCTTATGTGCTCTCCTATCACAAGGGTCAGGCGCCTGTGAACTTTACTGGTGAGAATTCTCTGTTTCAGTGTAAGCTCCTCCAATGAGAGGCATACACGTATGATATGGAAGACAGAGCCGAATTGTTCAGTAGACTGAGAAAGGCAGATCTGTGTGCAAACTTCAGTACATTTTGTGGCTTTGCAATGGCTTCTGAGAACTTCCTGAGGAATTTCGTACCTCAGTGCTAAAGGCAGCTGTGACCATTGGCCAAAAGTTCCCTGAAATGTTGGAAGTTCAAGATTCTTGACCTTCTCTCTTTTGACATTTCAACTGTTTTGTAAGCACGTAATTCCCTGTATTTAATATTTTTCAGATTGAAATATTGGACTTGTTTCTGATTACTAGATATAATTCTGATAAAGTTATGATAGAAGTTGTTCTAGGAACCATATCTGCAAAAATAGAAATCTGGTATGTGTTATTGTCTTGGTTAATTTTGAAGACAGTGATGAGCATGTCACCAGAGTAAAACTGATTATTAGTTCATATAATTCAGTAAAAACCAGACATGTGAATTATAATGTGTATTTCCCTAGAATGGGTTATTTATTTACTTAATTTATTTTATTCAAGTATAGTTGATTTACAATGTGTTAATTTATACTGTACAGCAAAGTGATTTACTTATACATGTATACACATTCTTTTTCATATTCTTTTCCATTATGGTTTATCACAGGATATTGAATATAGTTCCCTGTGCTATGCAGTAGGACCTTGTTGTTTATCCATTCTATATGTAATAGTTTGCATCTGTTATTCCCAAACTCCCACTCCTTCCCTCCCCCATCCCACCCCCCACCTTGGCAACCACAAGTCTGTTCTCTGTGTCTGTGAGTCTCTTTTGTAGACAAGTTCATTTGTGCCATATTTTAGATTCCACATATAAGTGATATCATATGGCATTTGTCTTTCTCTGTCTGACTTACACCACTTAGTATGATAATCTCTAGGTCCTTCCATGTTGTTGCAAATGGCATTATTTCATTCTTATTTATGGCTGAGTAGTATTCCATTGTATATGTGTATCACATATTTTTTATCCATTTATCTGTCAATGGACATTAAGGTTGCTTCCATGTCTTGGCTATTGTGAATACTGCTTCTATGAACGTAGGGGTGCATGTATCTTTTTTTTTTTTTTTTTTCTTTTTGCGGTATGCAGGCCTCTCACTGTTGTGGCCTCTCCCGTTGCGGAGCACAGGCTCCGGATGCGCAGGCCCAGCGGCCATGGCTCACGGGCCCAGCCGCTCCGCGGCATATGGGATCCTCCCAGACCGGGGCACGAACCCGTATCCTCTGCATCGGCAGGCGGACTCTTAACCACTGCGCCACCAGGGAGGCCCGCATGTATCTTTTTGAATTATAGTTTTGTCTAGATAAATACCCAGGAGTGGTATTTATTGCTGGATCATACGGCAACTCTTTTTTTTTTTTTTTTTTTGGTACACGGGCCTCTCACTGCTGTGGCCTCTCCCACCGCGGAACACAGGCTCCGGACGCGCAGGCCCAACGGCCACAGCCCACGGGCCCAACTGCTCGGTGGCACGTGGGATCCTCCCAGACCGGGGCACGAACCCATGTCCCCTGCATCGGCAGGCGGACTCTCAACCACTGCGCCACCAAGGAAGCCCGGCAACTCTATTTTTAATTTTTTGAGGAACTTCTATGTTGTTTTCCATAGTGGCTGCACCAGTTTACATTTCCACCAACAGTGAGTTCTAGAATGGGGTATTTATTTAAAGCAAGTGTATGAGTGATCAAATGGCTGCTGAAATGGAGTATTACATGAGATATTAAGATTCTTAGGATTAAGAGGAGGACTTTCTTTTTTGTACTGCACATAAGAAGGCTTACATCGAATATAGCATGTTTGGGCTTTATATACAGAGCTCAAAGCATGTCCAGAAAAGACAAAGATTTTAGGTTTGCCTTAAAAATAATAGTTTTATCATTTTCAACCTAGGGACTGATTTACCCTACTAAGACACATTTGACCTTTCAGACTGTCAAATTACAACTTAAGTTGGGTTTATAGGCTCACCGAGTCTCTTATTTAGATATTATTGTATTGGTAGAGAAAGAATGGCACCTGGAAAATTGAAAAAGGGTAATTTTCAGGGATTCAGATAAAATCAAGTTCCTAAAAGTTCCAAATTCTGTGAAATGTATCTTCTCAGCATAAATAAGCATCACTGTCTGAGGAAGCTAGAATCCCTTGGGGTAAAGATCCTCTAATAATCTTAATTCATACACTGACCTTTATTTGGATGTTGATTCTAATCAAGTCTAACCACACTACCATTTATGAATCCAGACCTAAAACTAGAGTAGATCCTGTCATATTTCAGGATAATGAGTACAACATCTGAATAGGAAGGAAGTAGTTGATACATATAGAAACCTGGGGAAATGAATGGAGATGGCTTCTAAGACCCTATGGGGGGAATGTCAAGCTGAATGTATCAACATGAGTGTACTTATCAAAGATGGTAAGTTTATGTTTTAACTTACAAGTTTGATATTGTCTTTAAGAGTTTTCCTAGCTGGTTGGCTGATTTATGACTCAATAGTAGCCCAAATTAAATAAAGTCTGAATGCCAGAATTGTCTTGGTATAATATAGAAACAGAAATCTAAAAGGTTAGGAAGATAAAAATTTTGGAAGAAATTTTTCTTCTCTGATTTTTTCACTCTCCTCTTTATTATGAATCCTTGTCCCCAAGAAGTGGTGAGGTGAACCACCATCATCAAGGAATGGAAAAATCCATTGATAAGATGGATGCCAGCATTCTTAGAGCACTGTATAGTAGATGTCTTCTACAGCCTGGAAGATGTCACCATAAAATAAATCTCCCAGACTTCCCTGGTGGTGCAGTGGTTAAGAATCTGTTGCCAATGCAGGGGACATGGGTTCGATCCCTGGTCCGGGAAGATCCTACATGCCACAGAGCAACTAAGCCCATGCACTACAACTACTGAAGCCCACGCACCTGGAGCCCATGCTCCACAACAAAGAGAAGCCACAGCAATGAGGAGCCCACGCACTGCAGCTGAAGAGTAGCCCCCGCTCGCCACAACTAGAGAAAGCCCGCACACAGCAATGAAGACCCAAAGCAGCCAAATAAATAAATTAATTAAATAAAATAAATTTTAAAAAAAGAAAATACTCAAAAATATTTTTTAAAAAAAGAATCCCCCTAACTTTTATGATGATGATGAGATCCAGAGTAGCAGTAGTCAAGTGCCTGTTCTTAAAACCTGAGCCAGGTGAACATGGTACTCAAAAGGTCTACAGAGCCTAAATGAAAATGAGAATGGCTCAACTGGTCAGGATCTTCATGATGACCAAGTATTGAAATACATTGACAGCTTGCTAAGGTCTTAATAGATTTTATAATTTAAAAAGAACAAACAGAATAGAAATGAACAAAATACTCTACATCTGGTGAACATTTTATCTTCCCCACAATAAAATGATACTGCTTCTCTGATTTCCCAGACCTAAAATAACAACCAGACTCAGAGCCTCTGGAACTATAAACCATAGGTAACAAATATGTACCTTAGGTATAAATTTCCTTTCCAAAAGGGATGTCCAGTTCATATTCATAATGAATAAATGCTATGGAAAGGAAAATACACAGAGTTTTCAGGAATTACTGAATACTATCTCTGAAGTGACACTAATTATTTGGGTCCTCATTACCACTGGGTTTTGAAACAAAAAGACTAGGATGAACAAGTGTATGCTTGAAGACACTTTAGTGCCTCCACCTCAGATTTTGACTTTTATCGGAATACTAATTTGCATCAAGATCTACCTATACCAGTCTTCATGCTGAGAAGGGCAGTGTGGCTGAATCTTTGGGGAGGAAAAAAAAACCCATAAAATAGTTTATCCAGTCCATTTAAAAAAGGAATATATTGAGATAAAAGGTGAAAAGATAAGAGGGAAATAGAGGAGTTTATTTAAAAATTAAAATATTAAATATATAATTCGGCTCAATCAATGTAAATAAATTTGAAAACCTTGGGCAAATTGGAAAATTTTCTGGGAAAGAATTACTTAACAAAACAGACCATTGAAGAAATGGCCTAAGATTTATTACAAAAAAAGTAACAGAAAACTTTGTGTAAGAGATGCCTTAAAAAAATAATAAAATGCATAAAGCATAAATTATTTCATAGAATACATCTCCTTAAGAAAAGCTCATTTAAATGCTACTTTAACTGTTCAAAGCAGTGAAAGAAAAAATATACTTGAATTTTCTAAATGCAAGTATATTTTTGAGACCAAAACCTGACAAATATTACCCAAATAAATACAGTTACAATCTTGATTATGAATACTGTAGTGACTTTTAAAACGCTGTTTCTACCCAGAAACTGTGAATGTGACCTTATTTTTTTTAAAAAAGGACCTTTACAAATGTAATTCAGTTAAGGATCTAGATATGAAATCACCTTTGATTATCTGAGTGACCCCTAAATCCTTATAAGGCAAAGCAAGAGGGATTTTGAGAAACAGAGGTGCAGATCATGTGAAGACAAAGGCAGAGATTAAAGTTATGCTGCCACAAGCCCAGGAACATCTGGAGCCACCTGAAGCTGGAAGAGGCAAGGAATGACGTGTCCCCTGGAGTCTCTGGAAGGTGTGTGGCCAGGCCAACACCTTGATTTCAGAATTCTGGCCCCCAGAACTGTGAAAGAATACATTTGTTATTTGAAGCCACCCTGTTTTTAAGAATTTGTTATAACAGCTTTAAGTAACTAATATAGATATTGATGCAAATATTCTAAGTAAAATATTAACAGCAGAATTCATTACTTGATTAAAAAGGTAATTCATAATAACCAAGTAGTATTTGTTACATAAATGCAAGGATGGTTAACTATTAAAATATATTTATATAGTCATTATTTTTGTATTTGTAAGAAGAACATATAATAATAAACAGAAACATGTACACAGTACTTACCATGTACTTGGCCCTATTTGAGCATTTTCCAGTTAATCATCGTGACAATCCTATAAGGTAGGTCCATATAAGTCTTATTTTATAAAAGAAAACTGAAAGAAACTAAAGTAAAGCAAGGGTAGGTAGCTTTACAAAGATTGTGTAGCCAGTAGATGGTGAAGTTGGATTTTGAATCCCAAGTGACTGGCTCCACAGCCCCTCCACTGTAACATGACAGCACGGTCATCTCCATGGATGCTGTAATGGAATGTGGCCAAATTAAATAATCAATCTTGCTAAAAACACTTAATTTATCAAGATTAGATACATAGTTATTTAACATTAAAAATGTATCAGTTTCAACCCCCAAATCAGGATAATCCTGATGGAAATACTAAGGTCCTTCCTATTACTCTCAGGAGTAAAACAAGGACATGCATTATTCCTAATATTAACATATTATCATTATACTGGATGCGCTAAAAACACAAGGCAAGATAAAGATAGAGAAATGTGAGATATAAACATTTTCTGATATATATATATACATATATATATATATATAGTATATATATGAAAAGAGGAGGAGATGTTTCTAATCCCTGTTTCAGTCTAGCCCTCAACAGGTAAAATCAGTACAAGAAGAACACTGCACAAATGCGGAGAGTTTGCACTGTTGTAATTACAAGAGTGAGATGAGCCATGAACACAGTTTTAGAGTTTAAGTATGACTAAATGGATTACATAATATAAATGAGATTACACTGTCCAGACCCTTCTCCTTGTTGCCATGGAAGTGAGACACACTCTTCATGTCAATAAAATTATGGTTAAAATAGTCACATAACAGTGAGTAAGAAACAATAAGGGATCAAAAAATAGATGATTTAATTCCACTTAGGGAAGAAGAACTGGGGAGGCATTTGGAGGTATTTATGTAATGGAATAAAAGATTAAATCAGAGGAAAATGTTGGGATTTGAATAAATGAGTTAAATAAAGAAGAAAAATAAATTGTCTAGTCTCCACAGTAAATAAAATGGAAATGCATTGAAGTAGGATGCTCTGGAGTTTTGTGGGTTCTGCAAACCTATCATGGAGCCATGGACTTTAGTTGTGGTATAGGCATAAACAAGTGTGTGTGTGCACATTGCCTCACCTTCTCTGACTGACACAATTACCTGATGGAAGTAAACCCTAAAGCAAACAAGCAGGTGAGAAAAATCTGTTACCTATTCACAACCTGAGTCCTCCACATACGTGCAGAACTCTCCACAGTAATTGCTTATCCACTGATAGTGAGAAGTGAAGGGAGATGTCAGCTATTCTCAGAGTTAGTCCTGTCCTTAATTTAGACCCTACTGGAAAGAAGATGTGGTCCCTTACAGTAGTTTATCTCTAGCTATTATTTTTGCCAGGTTGTTGGGTTATGTTTTGTCCAGTTTATCATAATTGAGAGAAGGTAATTATCACTAGATTTGTGCATTCTAACTTTTAAAAATATTTATTTATTTGGTTGCACTGGGTCTTAGTTGCGGCATGTGGGTTCTAGTTCCCTGACCAGGGATTGAACCTGGGCCGCCTGCATTGGGAGTGCAGAGTATTAACCACTGGACCACCAGGGAAGTCCCTAGATTTGTTCATTCTAAGATAAAGACATAATATTAAAAAAAAGGCCCAGATTATTTCATTTTCTTCATATCCAAATGCAGTGATAAAAATAAACTAATTGGAGGATTGACCAAAATGGGGTTATTTTAAAAATTAAATAACTTTTAATTAGTAAGCAAAATATTTGTATCTTTTCATGTGATGTTGTTTCTTAGGAGGTTATTTCCTCAGACATCAGTCTGTGTGCCATAGATATTCTCCTAGGTGGGTAAAGAATTGTTGTGTCTGTAATAGAGGGTTTTTTTTCTTTTTTTTGTTAGAAACACAAAAATAGTTTGTTCAATTTCAGCATGAAAGCAGTTCCAGGAGTTTTCCATTGAGACAATTCAATTTCAGTTGAATTTTTTCCTGATTATATTTCCAGAGAAGCCAATTCCATTCTGTAAGTATCCAACTTAACAGGGAGAACAGCATAACTGAAAATATACAATATTTATTGTAGCCTAAGTTACAATAGCAGACACTGTTGATTCTTTACTCTTCTGAATATTTAGGCAATAAAATCAAATACGTTGTTGTGGCCGCCTATGATATCGTAAGTGGATTCTGAATGATTTATCCTCATTGTACAACCTGATTATCATAGCATTGCCCCACATCGTGGGGGGTCTTCTCACAAATTTGTGGTGTCTTCTCACAAATTCCCATTAGGCAGAAAAAGAAGCATGTAATTGATGATTTGTATTATGTGAATGATGTAGAATTGTGTTAAACAATATGCAATATGCAAGATAGAATTCTTTTAAATAATGTGCAATTATTGGAAGATATTTTTAGCATTTTTCATAGCATATTTTAAAAGATTGAGCCTTTTATTGTGTTATTTATTAATTCAGGAGACTTGAAAGAAATCCTGGAATTTATATACAGCATTTCTTTAATGGTATAGTTGGTCATTTAATTATAATAACTCACACTTTCATAGTGTACTAAAACAACTTTGATATCCTTAAGCCTCTGGGGGTGTAAAATATCTATTTATATATTTATTTTGTGCATATATTACAGTATTAATATTGTGTTTATTTTGTTATTGCAATATGGGTGAAGGTATCTTAAATTGTGTAGCGGCCACTCAAATTAGTAGAAGCTGCTGTTCGTGTATAAGGGAAGAAAGTTTAGATGAAGGCAGTAAGTGACAACTATCACTGCCACAGTCTTACTTTGGAAAATTAAAATTTAGGTTATATAGCATTACAGATGTATAAATAAATGAGGGGCTGAATTGATTTTATTAATCATCTGCTTTATGAAAGGCAGTGCATTAGAGCTACTGGATTGCTTTATTAATTCATTCAAAAATATGTATTTGCGTCTTCTTTGGGCTCAGACTGAGGTAGGTGCTGGGGATACAGTGATATATAAACATGTGTCCTTATAGAGAAAACGCAAAACTGAAAAAGCAAATATAATCAATTCAGTAAGTACAAAGATAAGATACATTCAGGGTGCCATGGGGGGCACCTAGCATTGGAGGAAGATGGTTTCCAATGAGTATGGAGAGAGAAGTTGAGGCATAAGTTCTTAAATTATGGAAAAAAAGCTGGAACTTCTCATAACAGTGTGAAATCTTTTAAATGTTTTAAACAGATGCCTAAGAATATATTTTCATTCCAAAAAATCATTGTGTATGAATTGTTCACAGTGGATTGAAGAGGGAAGAGACTGAGGGCAGAGAAACCATGTAGGGGACTCTGCAGTAATTCATTCAGCATATACATTTTTTGTGCCTTCTTTGTATTTGATACTGTACTTAGCACTGGCATAGAGTTGAAAACAGTTAGAGTACATTCCCTCGGAAGCTAAGTCAGAGCAACAAACTTTAAGCAAAAATGAAAACAGAAATATATATGCCTGGGTTATATTACTAAGTAGTAACCAACTAATATCCCTGATGTTCCCTTACCTCTCACACTTGTAATACGATGATATTTTCCTTCCGTGCCTCTACACTGGAGGATGGAAAACAAGGTCAGAACTAACTACAAAGTTTCAGACAAAGAAACTGGCTTTTGTTTGTTTGTTTTTGGTTGGAAAGACTAGATAAATCAAGGCCTAGAGGATGAGAAGGAAGAAGAGATGCAAAAACCAAAAAAACCCCGAAAGCAAAGGGAGAGTAGGTAGGTGCTAAAGGTAAAACCATCTCCCGCAGAGAAATAAGAGGTGTAGTGAAAAAGACCAGTAGGACAAACTGTCCTCCAGTGGGTTTCCAATTCTCCCCCCACCTCCTCACGAATGATGTAACCTATCACCTATGAACAACCTACATGGAAATGTGTAAATCTCTATGAACAGAGGGTAGCAACTTAAAAACTGTATGTGAAGTTGCTGGACAATAATATCCTCAGACAGAAATGTTCCAAGCATGAACCTGTAGGGGATTTTCTGATTAGCAGAACCCTGGTATATTAAATACATAGTTTTTTTAAAAAGGAAAAGACACTCTAAAGGAAAAGAACAAAATACTTGGAAAGTTAATACGGCAGATTAATCATGTATATTGGAGAGTCAAGAAATGGTAGGTGAATAAAACAAAAATAGGTGAAGTTTAGAATGAAGAGATTGTGAGACAGAAGGCACACAGTGATGAACTTCACTGATATTAAAAAACATTTAGTAGGTTCAAGAAGCTAAAGTAAGATTGATGGGGCTGGTGGTGAGTCAGAGGAAGAAACAAATGAAGATTTGAGAATACACAGTCTAAGCATCAAATTCAAGAACTGGAATTTTACTCTAACTGCAAATGGTCAAGAATTGTGAAGGGGCTGAGATCACCTCCTTCTCTTGAGCTAACATGTGAGCCCACGGCAGTTGTGTGGAAGCTGGCAGAACATCTGAAGCTCCTGGATCTGAGGCAGAAAACTGACTTCTAGCACAGCAGACAACGTTTGCTTCATATTTTCATGCCTCCCAAGTCCCATGGGGCCATGAGAGAGCAGGCCCAGGTGGATGCTGCCCACACAGTGGGTTTGTGTCACAGCTAAGGATCCCCAAGTTTAGGGAACCCCACCTTTCAAAAGGAGGCTGCTGACAAGCCTGACTCACCTTTGTAGCAGACATTATCTTTTCCATTCTGTGGAGAAAATAAATCTCCCCTGTCCTTTAGAGGAAGACCCTATCGCTGTCTTCCCAGGCTGTTTGCTCTACACACATCCTTGAAAAGATAATCAGGAACAAAAGGAAGTAGAAGACCTGCAGACACATCATGGAGAACGGTCTCTTATCACATTGTGAACTCTTTTAATTAGGTGAGTTTTGAGACAACATACATATATTTTTTTAAGTGAACACTAATATACATACATATTTTTTGAAGTGAACACTTTGTGTCCTGTGTGAAAGGATTAGCTTGTTGGTGATTAAAGTGGTGGTGAAGAGATCAGTTTGGAGGCTGTTGAACCCCATGCGAATAATGATTGTGACTGTTGCATGTAGCCTGGAAAATGATGGTGGTTTATCAAGGTGAGTAGCAGTGAAGATTTAGCATTAATAAGACCACTGGTAGTAAAATTGACTAGGAAAGGCATTACAGGAACGAAGGTGTATTTGAAACAGGGTGCGTAGGGGGAATTGACTCATGGATTCAGCTTTAATAGTAAAATAATCAAAAAGTTTTACATGCATATGCTTTCTCTAAATGTCACTGAGCATATGAAAAAAACACACCGTCATCTTGTTTTCAAATAGACCATTTTTTTCACTTAAAAATCATCCTCTTTGACTAAGAATTACAATCTGATTAAAACTTCCAAATAATCAATTCTCTTTTCAAAGTTTCCTTTTTATGTGTTTACTTATAACAGATAATCTTTAAAACTATGTAGATGATTTAAAATTTTAAATGGAGAAATAAAACTATGTTGAAATAACTCAAAGAGTAATTAGTATTTGCAGAAGAATATTTGTAGAGATAATGGAAGTTATCATTTCCAAAAATCTGAGTCTTTATCCTATTAAGATTAGTAGGGCTTCCCTGGTGGTGCAGTGGTTGAGAGTCTGCCTGCCTATACAGGGGACACGGGTTCGTGCCCCAGTCTGGGAAGATCCCAAATGCCACGGAGCGGCTGGGCCCGTGAGCCATAGCCACTGAGCCTGCACCTCCGGAGCCTGTGATCTGCAACGGGAGGCCACAACAGTGAGAGGCCCGTGTACCGAAAAAAAAAATTAGTAAAAATTAAGGTAGATGTTGATTTTTTTTTAAGTCAAATGTATGCCATAAGATATGCTTTAGTGTTTACCTAGAGAGGGAAAATTTTGTCCATAATTCTAATTACCCACTTAAACACTTTGAGCCCACTAAAGTTCCAATACTAGAAGTGTGGAATTAAACAATGTCAAAAGCTTTAAGAGAATTTTTAGCATAGAATGGTGAGCTTGTCACATCCTATTCATAATGTAGCAAGATTAAATTGTATAAAATCATCTAATGGGGAAAAAAAGGAAAAAAAAAGAAGAAAGTTTAAAATAGAATAGTCTCTCGTTATTCTTGTATTTCCTTGACACTTGTTCCTCTAGGACATCTGAAGATATTTAGTTTCATTGTTCTCTGAGTAGCTCATGAATATTTCAGTTCCAAATGGTTGAATGTTCTTTTTACTAGTCCATTTAAATTGCAGCACAAATATTTTTTTTTATGTGTGTTGCTTGGAGACTTGGTGATTTAGGGAGTTTTTTTTTTTTTTTTTTAAGCAATGAAACAAGTCTGTATAGGGACTATAACAGTCATGTTTATTTAAGATTGCAGTAGAATGGAAATATCACATGTTTTTTTAATGTTTACTAATGAAATAGCTCTTTTATTTTAACAATCATATGGAATAATAGTTTTCAAACATTCAAAGCATTAGTGCACATAAAAGAAGTTTGAATTAGATCATTCTTTACTTCCTTGTATAAGAGATTTCCTTTGTGTCTCTTCACACAAGTCTTTTCAAAGGTTGAAAGGCATATGAAGTGTTCCCTCATTATTGCACTCACATGGACTTTCGTGTGAAATAGATCACAAATAGAGATAGCCTCAAAGCTCTGGCTCTATGAATATGAACAAATTTGATCTGACTGAAAATAATTTAATCAGTAGTTATAGCACGTTTTTGTATACAAAATCCTGATTCTCATGTCTCTATATAATTAAGATAATCCTGGTGAATAAAAGAAAGCAGTTACTATGTGGTCATGTTAATATGTCTAGCACATTATGGAATTAATAATAATCCTATAAGGATTTTTAAAATCCAATCATATTGATGTACATTTTAAGCCCAGTTCCAAAATGCATAGCCAAACCCATCTTACTTTCAAACATGTCTTATTTTTAAATATAAAGAAAAAGTAAACACTGAAAAAAATTACATCCAAATTTGGAGTTATTAAATAAATGAAACTAGTGAAACATCACAAGAAACAGAATAGGAAGAATACATTAAAATATCTGGAAATGAGAAAAAATTATAAATGATGAAGTTGGCTGTGATGCTATCAGATTGTCCTCTGAGCATAGTATTTTTTATAATTTATTCACACGATCATCCACATGGCATTAACATGACATACCCATCAGTTACTTAGGGATCAGAGAAAGAGTGTCATCTTTTGCTATGTAAAGAGAACATGTGAAACGTTTAGCCTCAGGCTATAGGATTAAAAGGAAATAACTTTACAGCAGTTACAAAAGTAATTCAGAGTTTAAAAGTATCATTTCTTTTAAGAATTCAAAGAATCTAAATTGATGATCTACTTTTATGTAATTTATTATATTAGTCAGTTTGCAAGAGAACAGTGGTTCCAAAAGAAAAATCATTTGGGGGAACAAAAAGAAAAACAAGCTTGTTGGCTATATGAGATGCCTCTTGGTACAATGTTCCTAATTTAGGACTTTGGTCAGAGAACACAGAAGTCATATTGGTAGAGACTCATTATCTGCTGATACAATATATACATGAGGCTTATTATTATAGGTATGCCTGTAATATAAACATCTTTTCTCATGTCCTGCGGGTATGTATCTCAAATAAATCAGTTTGTTTGAGTAACAATACTTCAGAACTATTAAAAGGACCAATTTTTAAATCTTGCATAATGTTTAAGCATTCGATAGTTTGTCCTTCCAGGACCTTTCATGTATAAATTTAAAATTTTCATAAATGCTAGATAAAATACAGTATTGCATATTTTAATACCTAATTAATTGTCTACCATTTTTTATAAAGCTCAAAACAGTACAGAAGATGAAAAATAAAAGATATGTGATGAGTTGATAAAAACACAAGGAACAAGATCACATCTAAGGAGATTGTGAAAGTGTACATCTGACAATATTTACGTAAAATCGATAAGTCAGAAGTCCAATATTTAAATATATTAATGTGAAATAAGGTGTTAAAGTTGTAAGGCTGACATGAAAGAATGGCAATAAAGGATATTTAAATGAAAGGTGTAGACCATTTTAGAATCTACTAAAAGAAGTCAAAAGTAAAGATGATGATCTGGCTATGTGAGAGAAATATGAGGATCCACTTAAACCTGCATATTATAATTACAGAAGGATGATGTAGTAGTTTTCAATAGCAAACACTTGTTATCTGATTCTTTTTTATGATTCATGATTCAGAAAAACAACCTGTTGTTTTTCCCCAACTTGGTAACTTTGGTATAATTCAAGTAAGTCTTATGTTACTGAGACCAGTTTCCCAGCCATGATTTCCCAGGTGATGATTTTGTAAGTCCCAGTGACTAGAAAGCCATCTTGATATTGATGCCACATATATAAGCGCTCTTAATTAAAGAGCACTGTTATCTCACCCCACAAAAAACAGTTGACCTAAAACTTGTGCAATGATTTACATCATCTCTGTTGAGCAGAATAAAGGACCATGCAGTTTTAATAGATGCATCAATAAGCTCATTCTTGCAGGGAGGATAAAAAAATATTAAGGCTTAAACTGTAGCAGTGTAGAGGAGTATCAGTGTAAGATTGTTACTGGCAATCACATCAGATGTCTCTTAAGAGTGTTCCAGGCATGTGAGAAGAAAAGAATATTATTCTTTCCTCATTTCCTTTGCTAACATCAACAGCAGGCTGCTGATTTTCAGATAATTATGGATTGCATAATGAAGGACACAGGCATATTCTTTACTATAAAGTAAGATGAAGGTACCAATGCAAGACTGTAATGTGATGTGACTGCTGTTGGTAGCACAGCTAGCTGAAATTCAATATACTGGCTACCGACAAAACTGGCAAAGTTAAAGAAGCATACATGGAGAGCATAGGAGGGCTTTCTAAAGTGTATGGTTTTGTATATGAATACATGGCTCCAAGGATGTGCTGCCTGTTAACCTGTGTGTTCCTAGCAAGTAATATGCATCTTGTCAGAAGAAGACACCCAATACTCTATGTTTTACAAGTGATTCCAAAGGATACAAATATTTAATATTTAT
This sequence comes from Mesoplodon densirostris, assembly GCF_025265405.1. Taxonomy (NCBI): domain Eukaryota; kingdom Metazoa; phylum Chordata; class Mammalia; order Artiodactyla; family Ziphiidae; genus Mesoplodon; species Mesoplodon densirostris. The sequence continues at coordinate 95,549,417 of NC_082661.1, forward strand.
AATAACACCATGCAATAGCCATTATTATTATTAATATTCCCCAGAAGAAGCAGGGATACAGAGTTGAAATGATAATAAGGTGACTTAATGTGAAAGATCCAGGGCCAAATCCAGGTCTTATTCTATCTGAACACTTTAGTGCTTCTTCCAGCTCAATTTTGAATATAAAGTACAATAATTTTATTTATTAGCGTTTAGAAATATTTACAAAAAAAGTAAATTGTTTTTCAAAATCCCTAGAGTTTATGTAAAAACAGAATTATGGAAGCTAGTATTTTAATAAGGAAGGCAATAGTAAAATTGTATTAAATATAAATAGTTAATAGTAAATTTTGAAGAGAAGAATATAATTTAAGTGAATTGATATTTAAATAATTCTCAGAAAAGTAAACATGTTAAAGGACAAGTTTAAAGAAGTCTGTGTGGTGAGTATAGAGGAACTGCTCAAGTTTGGTTATGGGAGCAATGCTTTTATTAAAAGTTATTATAGCAATCTAGCCTCAAGGTTATAAGAATTGAAGCACTATGGAAAAGTACCAACTGTAAAGTATGCAAAATTATAAATAATATTCCTTAGAGATAACCACTTCGAGCCTTGTTTCTATTTAGCTATTCTATTCTGGTTTTTATAACTCTAAAAAATGCACTTAGGGGCCTCCCTGGTGGCGCAGTGGTTGAGAGTCCGCCTGCCGATGCAGGGGATACGGGTTCGTGCCCCGGTCTGGGAGGATCCCATATGCCGCGGAGCGGCTGGGCCCGTGAGCCATGGCCTCTGGGCCTGCGCATCCGGAGCCTGTGCTCCGCAACGGGAGAGGCCACAACAGTGAGAGGCCCGCATACCGCAAAAAAAAAGAGAAAAAAAAAATGCACTTATACTGCAGGGTAATATTCAATATTCTCAACAACCAGCACAGCAAAAGCACATCCGCATCTCAGTGAATGCTCACTAGTCCTGAAGTTATGCCAATATATTTGTCTCCTGAGTACCAACGCTGTTTATATATCTATTGCTTAATTTATCATATGAAAGCATTTTCTAGGAAATCCATGAATAAACATAAGTAATTTAGCTCATTAATGACCTTTTCCCCTTCACCTGTTCCCCCTTCCATTTTATTTACAGTCTTTCTTCAGTTAACTTTGAGATTTTATTGAGTTTTTCTGCATATACTAATATCTTGGAAAATATCTTAAGGGTGCCAGTAAATAAGTGTATTCTCTGAATTCTTTCTCTCTCCCTCTCTATATATAGATACATACATAGATATATATATATAAATATAAATATATACATGACTACCTAGAGATTCACTTCCACATCACTGCAGTAAAGCAAATACCTCAAAAAGAAAGTCACATGAATTTTTTGATTCCCAGTGCATATAAAATTTGTGTTTACACTATAATGTAGTCTATTAAGTGTGCAATAACATTATGTCTAATAAGACAATGTACATACCTTACTTAAAAAATACAAAACAAAAAGCAATTAAATAGTAACACCAAAGATCACTGATCACGGATTACTGTAACAAATATAATAATAATGAAAAAAATTGAAATATTGTGAGCATTACCAAAATGTGACACAAAAACCAAAATTAGCAAATGCTGTTGGAAAAATGGTGCCAGTAGACTTTCTTGACTCAGGGTTGCCACAGATCTTCAATTTGTAAAAAAATGCAGTATTTGCAAAGCACAATAAAGCAACATATGTCTCTGCATATATATATTATATATATAATAGTTTCCTTATTAACTACCTTATTTAGGTTTCTTAAGTCATCTTTTTTTTTTTTTTTTTTTTTTTCTGTACGTGGGCCTCTCACTGCTGTGGCCTCTCCCGTTGCGGAGCACAGGCTCCGGACACACAGGCTCCGCGGCCATGGCTCGCGGGCCCAGCCGCTCCGCGGCATGTGGGATCTTCCGGGATCGGGGCACGAACCCGTGTCCCCTGCATCGGCAGGCGGACTCTCAACCACTGCGCCACCAGGGAAGCCCCTTAAGTCATCTTTTTCATTCACCTATCTGTCATGGACTAAATCACCTACCATGTATTTCTAATCTCTTGCCTTTTCTGAGGATTTTATTTCATGAGTGTAGATGCTCTGTTATTTGTTATTTATTTTGCAATCTATATTTCACTCAACATTTGTTTGAACTTTTCTGGATCCTTTGTTTAAAATGCATCTTTAATAATAAGAAATGTATTTACCATGCTTCTACTCTCAGAAGACAGAATAGATATACTATTCCCATTCCTCCCACTAAGTATAACTAAAAACCTTTAAATTATATATAAAATAAACATAAGAACACTGTGAAAGCTGGAGAGAAGGCTGGATAAGGACCCTCAGATGTAAACCCAAGGAACTAGTTGGTGGTGAATTACCTGGTTTTCTTATTGATTCATGTATTGCACACTTGGCACTGAAGAAGCCAGCTAACTGGAAATTTCTAAAGGGACAGACAAAGGAAAAAACCCCTCCACCCTCAGCCAATAAAATCCAATATTTTCCTGGAGCTACAGTTGTTGCAATATTGTATGTTCTAACTTTATTTTTAGAAATAGGAAACAAATTCTCAGTAAAACAGGCATTTTACAGTTTTAGATTATTGTGGTTTTTAAATTCATAATGGAGACTTCCCTGGTGGCACAGTGGTTAAGAATCCGCCTGCCAATGCAAGGGACACGGTTTCGAGCCCTGGTCCAGGAAGATCCAACAGGCCGTGGAACAAATTAAGCCCCTACTCCACAACTACTGAGCCTATGCTCTAGAGCCTGCGAGCCACAACTACTGAGCCCACATGCCACAACTACTGAAGCCCGCGTGCCTAGACCCCATGCACTGCAACAAGAGAAGCCACCGCAATGAGAAGCCTGTGCACCGCAAGGAATAGTAGCCCCCGCTTGCCACAACTAGAGAAAACCCACGCACAGTAGCGAAGACCCAATGCAGCCAAAAATAAATAAATAAATAAATAAATAAATAAAATTTTGATAAAGGAAAGAAAGAAAGAAATATAAAATAAGTTCATGGGCTTCCCTGGTGGCGCAGTGGTTGAGAGTCCGCCTGCTGATGCAGGGGATATGGGTTCGTGCCCCGGTCCGGGAAGATCCCACATGCTGTAGAGTGGCTGGGCCCATGAGCCATGGCCGCTGAGCCTGCGCATCCGGAGCCTGTGCTCCACAACGGGAGAGGCCACAACAGTGAGAGGCCCGCGTACCCCCCCAAAAAAATAAATAAATAAGTTCATAATGGAAGAAAATCTTAGAGATAGGTTGATTTTCTTCTTAGAAAATGTAAATCCTTTCCAAAGGGTATAGATCAGGAATTCTATTATGAATCAGCATCATGAAAGGAGTGGATTATTTGTTTTTCTAAATAAACATGTGACCCTCATTGTGCATAAATATATTTTTTTCTTTATTCGTTCAGCCTGGTTAAGGTAAAGCAAAAGTTGATTGTTGATAAATTATGACAGTGCTGTTATCAGAAATGCAAACCGTTAAATGTCAGTTATCACCGAAGCACATTCACATTTTGCCTTCTAATGACCATAATCATATATAATATATTTTGACCATCTACTCTATGCAGAACAGAATCCTAGATTTGGTAGGGTAATCAGAAGAAAAATAAGAATAATTTTCATATTATACCAATAGATGTTAAAATAATGGAGAAATATATTTTAAAAGTACAGTTTTATCACTATTTTCCAATTTTTTGTGTAACCTTATAAAACTACTTAGCATGCATATGTATATATGTATATATTTATAAGGTCTGTATGTGTACAATTGTATTAACACATATGGGTTTCATAAAATACATAGAAATTAGAAATTGAAGATATAAAAATACAATAACTTAATGGTAAAAAATGTATATTTAGGTTGTTAATGTACTTTATGAAGTAGATCTTAATTGCATATAATCCTCCTGATTATTTTGAATTTGGAGGCCATATTTCAACTAGGCTTGATAATTTTCTGTCAGTCTTCTTATCAGATCTCATTTTTTAATCTTGAAATATGATTAAAGTACAACAAGTATATGTTCTAGTGGCTGTTTTTGTATTTCTTATTGGTGTGATCTTCAACATTATGTACTTACACTACATATTAACTGTAATAGGTTTCAAAACACTGAAAGAAAATAAGCTTTGGAGGAACCTGCATTCAACCCCTCCATATGGTAGAGCTCCCATTCCTTTCTTGCAATTTTCCATGTACCATATGAGATGCACAGCAACTGAGCATCTGACATGTGGAATCCTTGTATGTATAAGCAAATGTAGAATTTTATTTCTTCTACCTTTAATAAGAAACATACATGTAAGTTAAACCTCTAATAGTTCTTTTCTGTATCTAATAAGTTACTTTTGCAACCGATTTTTAGTCACCATTTTGGAAACCAGTGACATACATTACAGATAAAATAGGAGCATATAGAAAGGAGAGAGAAATTCTGGCGTAACTGGGAAAATCTTTGCAAAGGAAAGGATAATAGAACTGGAAATAAATGGATTTTTTTAACTTAAAGAACATTTAGCAATAAACACTGCAGATATATACTGAAGACATGGAACAGAATGGCCTGAGTAGAGAAGAGGTTCTTGTTATGAGAATGTATCACTTAGAATCACAATTGGCTCAGTGGCTTTCTTTGTTTGTTCATTCTTTTTTTCTAAGACTTTTTTTCTTTTTTTACAGCACTTTTAGGTTCACAGCAAAATTGAGGAAAAGATGCAGAGATTTCCCATCTATCCCCTACTGCCACACATGCATAGCCTCCTCCATTATCAGCATCCCCCACCAGAGTGGTACATTTGTTACAATTCATGAACCTACATTGACACATCATAATCACCCAAAGGTCATAGATTACATTATGGTTCACTCTTGGTATTATATATGTTTGAACACACGAATAATCACATATATTCATCATTATGGTAACATATTTTTCAAGCTCTGAAAGTTTCTGTACTCTGCTTATTCATCCCTTCCCATTTCTTCCAAACCCCTGGCAACCCGTGATCCTTATATTGCCTTCATAATTTTGCCTTTTGCATATGTGATATTGTTGGAATAATTTGCTATGTAGCCTTTTTAAATTGGCTTCTTTCATTTAGTAATATGCATTTAAGTTTCCTCCATGTCTTTTTATGGCTTGATAGCTTTTTTTTAGTTTTAATTTAAAAAAAAAATTTTTAGTGCTGAATAATATTCCATTGTCTGGATGTACCACAGGATGTTTATCCATTAACCTACTGAAGAACATCTTTATTATTTCTAAGTTTTGGCAATTATGAGTAAAGTTGCTTGTGAAGATCCGTGCACACATTTTTGTGTGGACATATTTTCAATCCTTTGGGTAAATACCAAAAGAGTGTGATTGATTGTGATTGATGGATCACATGGTAAGGTGTGTTTAGTTTTATAAGAAACTGCCAAACTGTTTTCCAAAATTCTGTATCATTTTGCATTTCTACCAGCAATGATTGAGAACTCCTTTGCTCTACATCCTTATCAGTGTTTGGTGTTGTCAGTGTTCTGAATTTTAACCATTTTGGTGGTATCTCATTTTTTCTTAATTTGCATTTCCCTGATAATATATAATGTAGAGCATCTTTTTATATGCTTATTAACTCTGTGTATATCTTCTTTCATGGGGTGTCTGTTTAAAGTCTTTGGCCCAGTTTTTAATAGGATTGCTTATTTTCTTATCATTGAGTTTTCAGAGTTCTTTGTATATTTTGGATAAAAGTTCTCTATCAGAGGTGTCTTTGCAAATATTTTCTCTTGTGACTTGTCTTCTTATTCTCATGACATTGTCTTTCACAGATCAGAAGTTTAAAATTTTAATGAAATCCAGTTTATCAATTATTTCTTTCATGAACTGTGCCTTTGTTCTTGTAGGTAAAAAAGCAATTGCCATATGCAAGGTCATATAGGATTTTTCCTATGTTATCTTCTAGTAGTTTTAGTTTTATGTTTTACATTTAGGACTGTGATCCATTTTGAGTCAATTTTTGCAAAGGGTGTAAGGCCTGTGTCTAGGTTCATTTTATTTCCTGTGAATATCCAATTTTTCCAGCACTATTTGTTAAAAAGACTATATTTGTGCCATTGTATTGCCTTTGCTCTTTGCCAAACAAATGTTAGTTGACTATATGTATGTAGGCCCATTTCTGGGCTCTCTATTCCACTTCATTGATCTATTTGTCTATTATTTCACCAATACCACATTTTCTTGATTACTGCAGCTTTATAATAAGTCTAGAATTTGGGTAGTGTCACTTTTCCAACTTTGTTCTTTTCCTTCAGTATTGTTTTTGGCTATTGTGTATCTTTTGCCTCTCCACATAAACTTTAGAATCAGTTGGTCAATATCCATAAAATAACTTTTGAGATTTTGATCAGGACTGGATTGAATCTATAGATCAAGTTGGGAAGAACTAATATTTTAGCAGTAGTGTCTTCTTATCTGTGAACATGGAGTATCATTCCAGTTAGTTCTTCTTTGATTCCATTTGAGTTTTGTAGTTTTCCTCATATAGATGTTATATATATTTTCTTAGATTTATACCTATTTCATATCTTGAGTACTAATGTAAGTGGTATTGTGTTTTTAATTTCAAATTCCACTGTTTATCATTGGTATGTAGGAAAGGAATTGGCTTTTGAATATTAATTTTGTATCCTTCAACCTTGCTATAATCACATATTAATTCCAGTGTGTTGGGTCCATTATTTTGGATTTTCTGCAGAAATGATTATATCATCTTTGAACAAAGATAGTTTTATTTCCTCCTTCTCTATCTGTATGCCTTTTATTTCCTTTTTTGGTCTTATTTCATTAGCTAGAGCTTCCAGTACAATCTTTTATTTATTTATTTTTTTTAGCTAAGAAGATTTTTTTTTAATTTTTTGCTTTATAACAAATATAATCAGTTATACATATACATATGTTTCCATATCCCCTCCCTTTTGCGTCTCCCTCCCACCCTCCCTATCCCACCCCTCCAGGCGGTCACAAAGCACCGAGCTGATCTCCCTGGGCTATGCGGCTGCTTCCCACAAGCTATCTACCTTACGTTTGGTAGTGTATATATGTCCATGCTTCTCTTTCACTTTGTCACAGCTTACCCTTCCCCCTCCCCATATCCTCAAGTCCATTCTCTAGTAGGTCTGTGTCTTTATTCCTGTCTTACCCCTATGTTCTTCATGACATTTTTTTTCTTAAATTCCATATATATGTGTTAGCATACAGTATTTGTCTTTTTCTTTCTGACTTACTTCACTCTGTATGACAGACTCTAGGTCTATCCACCTCATTACAAATAGCTCAATTTCATTTCTTTTATGGCTGAGTAATATTCCATTGTATATATGTGCCACATCTTCTCTATCCATTCATCCGATGATAGACACTTACGTTGTTTCCATCTCCGGGCTATTGTAAATAGGGCTGCTATGAACATTTTGGTACATGTCTCTTTTTGAATCATGGTTTTCTCAGGGTATATGCCCAGTACTGGGATTGCTGGGTCATATGGTAGTTCTATTTGTAGTTTTTTAAGGAACCTCCATACCGTTCTCCATAGCGGCTGTACCAATTCACATTCCCACCAGCAGTGCAAGAGTGTTCCCTTTTTTCCACACCCTCTCCAGCATTTATTGTTTCTAGATTTTTTGATGATGGCCATTCTGACTGGTGTGAGATGATATCTCATTGTAGTTTTGATTTGCATTTCTCTAATGAGAAAAGATGTTGAGCATCCTTTCATGTGTTTGTTGGCAGTCTGTATATCTTCTGTGGAGAAATGTCTATTTAGGTCTTCTGCCCATTTTTGGATTGGGTTGTTTGTTTTTTTGTTATTGAGCTGCATGAGCTGCTTATAAATTTTGGAGATTAATCCTTTGTCAGTTGCTTCATTTGCAAATATTTTCTCCCATTCTGAGGGTTGTCTTTTGGTCTTGTTTATGGTTTCCTTTGCTGTGCAAAAGCTTTTAAGTTTCATTAGGTCCCATGTGTTTATTTTTGTCTTTATTTCCATTTCTCTAGGAGGTGGGTCAAAAAGGATCTTGCTGTGATTTATGTCATAGAGTGTTCTGCCTATGTTTTCCTCTAAGAGTTTGATAGTGTCTGGCCTTACATTTAGGTCTTTAATCCATTTTGAGCTTATTTTTGTGTATGGTGTTAGGGAGTGATCTAATCTCATACTTTTACATGTCCCTGTCCAGTTTTCCCAGCACCACTTATTGAAGAGACTGTCCTTTCTCCACTGTACATTCCTGCCTCCTTTATCAAAGGTAAGGTGGCCATATGTCTGTGGGTTTATCTCTGGGCTTTCTATCCTGTTCCATTGATCTATATTTCTGTTTTTATGCCAGTACCATACTGTCTTGATTACTGTAGCTTTGTAGTATAGTCTGAAGTCAGGGAGCCTGATTCCTCCAGCTCCATTTTTCGTCCTCAAGATTGCTTTGGCTATTTGGGGTCTTTTGTGTTTCCATACAAATTGTGAAATTTTTTGCTCTAGTTCTGTGAAAAATGCCATTGGTAGTTTGATAGGGATTGCATTGAATCTGTAGATTGCTTTGGGTAGTAGAGTCATTTTCACAATGTTGATTCTTCCAATCCAAGAACATGGTACATCTCTCCATCTATTTGTATCATCTTTAATTTCTTTCATCAGTGTCTTATAATTTTCTGCATACAGGTCTTTTGTCTCCTTAGGTAGATTTATTCCTAGATATTTTATTCTTTTTGTTGCAATGGTAAATGGGAGTGTTTCATTGATTTCACTTTCAGATTTTTCATCATTAGTATATAGGAATGCCAGAGATTTCTGTGCATTAATTTTGTATCCGGCAACTTTACCAAATTCATTGATTAGCTCTAGTAGTTTTCTGGTAGCGTCTTTAGGATTCTCTATGTATAGTATCATGTCATCTGCAAACAGTGACAGCTTTACTTCTTCATTTCCGATTTGGATTCCTTTTATTTCCTTTTCTTCTCTGATTGCTGTGGCTAAAACTTCCAAGACTATGTTGAATAAGAGTGGTGAGAGTGGGCAACCTTGTCTTGTTCCTGATCTTAGTGGAAATGGTTTCAGTTTTTCACCATTGAAGATGATGCTGGCTGTGGGTTTGTCATATATGGCCTTTATTATGTTGAGGAAAGTTCCCTCTATGCCTACTTTCTGCAGGGTTTTTATCATAAATGGGTGTTGAATTTTGTCAAAAGCTTTCTCTGCATCTATTGAGATGATCATATGGTTTTTCTCCTTCAATTTGTTAATATGGTGTATCACGTTGATTGATTTGCATATATTGAAGTATCCTTGCATTCCTGGAATAAACCCCACTTGATCATGGTGTATGATCCTTTTAATGTCTTGTTGGATTCTGTTTGCTAGTATTTTGTTGAGGATTTTTGCATCTATGTTCATCAGTGATATTGGCCTGTAGTTTTCTTTCTTTGTGACATCCTTGTCTGGTTTTGGTATCAAGGTGATGGTGGCCTCGTAGAATGAGTTTGGGAGTGTTCCCCCCTCTGCTATATTTTGGAAGAGTTTGAGAAGGATAGGTGTTAGCTCTTCTCTAAATGCTTGATAGAATTCACCTGTGAAGCCATCTGGTCCTGGGCTTTTGTTTGTTGGAAGATTTTTTATCACAGTTTCAATTTCAGTGCTTGTGATTGGTCTGTTCATATTTTGTATTTCTTCCTGATTCAGTCTTGGCAGGTTGTGCATTTCTAAGAATTTGTCCATTTCTTCCAGGTTGTCCATTTTATTGGCATAGAGTTGCTTGTAGTAATCTCTCATGATCTTTTGTATTTCTGCAGTGTCAGTTGTTACTTCTCCTTTTTCATTTCTAATTCTATTGATTTGAGTCTTCTCCCTTTTTTTCTTGATGAGTCTGGCTAATGGTTTATCAATTTTGTTTATCTTCTCAAAGAACCAGCTTTTAGTTTTATTGATCTTTGCTATCGTTTCCTTCATTTCTTTTTCATTTATTCCTGATCTGATCTTTATGATTTCTTTCTTCTGCTAACTTTGGGTTTTTTTTTTCTTGTTGTTGTTGTTCTTTCTCTAATTGCTTTAGGTGCAGGATCAGGTTGTTTACTCGAGATGTTTCCTGTTTCTTAAGGTGGGATTGTATTGCAATAAACTTCCCCCTTAGAGCTGCTTTTGCTGCATCCCATAGGTTTTGGGTCGTCGTGTCTCCATTGTCATTTGTTTCTAGGTACTTTTTAATTTCCTCTTTGATTTCTTCAGTGATCACTTCGTTATTGAGTAGTGTATTGTTTAGCCTCCATGTGTTTGTATTTTTTACAGATCTTTTCCTGTAATTGATGTCTAGTCTCATAGCATTGTGGTCGGAAAAGATACTTGATACAATTTCAATTTTCTTAAATTTACCAAGGCTTGATTTGTGACCCAAGATATGATCTATCCTGGAGAATGTTCCATGAGCACTTGAGAAAAATGTGTATTCTGTTGTTTTTGGATGGAATGTCCTATAAATATCAATTAAGTCCATCTTGTTTAATGTATCATTTAAAGCTTGTATTTCCTTATTTATTTTCATTTTGGATGATCTGTCCATTGGTGAAAGTGGGGTGTTAAAGTCCCCTACTATGATTGTGTTACTGTCGATTTCTCCTTTTATGGCTGTTAGTATTTGCCTTATGTATTGAGGTGCTCCTATGTTTGGTGCATAAATATTTACAATTGTTATATCTTCTTCTTGGATCGATCCCTTTATCATTATGTAGTGCCCTTCTTTGTCTCTTCTAGTAGTCTTTATTTTAAAGTCTATTTTGTCTGATATGAGAATTGCTACTCCAGCTTTCTTCTGGTTTCCATTTGCATGGAATATCTTTTTCCATCCCCTTACTTTCAGTCTGTATGTGTCTCTAGGTCTGAAGTGGGTCTCTTGTAGACAGCATATATATGGGTCTTGTTTTTGTATCCATTCAGCCAATCTGTGTCTTTTGGTGGGAGCATTTAGTCCATTTACATTTAAGGTAATTATCTATATGTATGTTCCTATTCCCATTTTCTTAATTGTTTTGGGTTCGTTATTGTAGGTCTTTTCCTTCTGTTGTGTTTCTTGCCTAGAGAAGTTCCTTTAGCATTTGTTGTAAAGCTGGTTTGGTGGTGCTGAACTCTCTCAGCTTTTGCTTGTCTGTAATGGTTTTAATTTCTCCATCGAATCTGAATGAGATCCTTGCTGGGTAGAGTAATCTTGGTTGCAGGTTTTTCTCCTTCATCACTTTAATTATGTCCTGCCACTCCCTTCTGGCTTGTAGAGTTTCTCCTGAGACATCAGCTGTTATCCTGATGGGGATTCCCTTGTGTGTTATTTGTTGTTTTTGCCTTGCTGCTTTTAATATGATTTCTTTGTGTTTAATTTTTGACAGTTTGATTAATATGTGTCTTGGTGTATTTCTCCTTGGATTTATTCTGTATGGGACTCTCTGTGCCTCCTGGACTTGATTAACTATTTCCTTTCCCATATTAGGGAAGTTTTCAACTATAATCTCTTCAAATATTTTCTCAGTCCCTTTCTTTTTCTCTTCTTCTTCTGGAACCCCTATAATTCGAATGTTGGTGCGTTTAATGTTGTCCCAGAGGTCTCTGAGACTGTCCTCTGTTCTTTTCATTCTTTTTTCTTTATTTTGCTCTGCAGCAGTTATTTCCACTATTTTATCTTCCACCTCACTTATCCGTTCTTCTGCCTCAGTTATTCTGCTATTGATCCCATCTAGAGTATTTTTTATTTCATGTATTGTGTTTTTAATCGATGCTTGATTCATCTTTAGTTCTTCTAGGTCCTTGTTAACTGTTTCTTGCATTTTGTCTATTCTATTTCCAAGATTTTGGATCTGGGAAATAGAATCTTGGATCATCTTTACCATCATTATTCTGAATTCTTTTTCAGGTAGACTGCCTATTACCTCTTCATTTGTTAGATCTGGTGGGTTTTTATCTTGCTCCTTCTCCTGCTGTGTGTTTTTCTGTCTTCTCATTTTGCTTATGTTACTGTGTTTGGGGTCTCCTTTTTGTAGGCTGCAGGTTCGTAGTTCCCGTTGGTTTTGGTGTCTGTCCCCAGTGGCTAAGGTTGGTTTAGTGGGTTGTGTAGGCTTCCTGGTGGAGGGGACTAGTGCCTGTGTTCTGGTGGATGAGGCTGGATCTTGTCTTTCTGGTGGGCAGGTCCACGTCTGGTGGTGTGTTTTGGGGTGTCTGCGGACTTTTTATGATTTTAGGCCACCTCTCTGCTAATGGGTGGCGTTGTGTTCCTGTCTTGCTAGTTGTTTGGCATAGGGTGTCCAGCACTGTAGCTTGCTGGTCGTTGAGTGAAGCTGGGTGCTGGTGTTGAGATGGAGATCTCTGGAAGATTTTCGCCGTTTGATATTATGTGTAGCTGGGAGGTCTCTTGTGGACCAGTGTCCTGAAGTTGGCTCTCCCACCTCAGAGGCACAGCACTGACTCCTGGCTCCTCAATTTGGGGTGATTTGTTGTCTATTCATGTATTCCACAGATGCAGGGTACATCAAGTTGATTGTGGAGCTTTAATCCGCTGCTTCTGAGGCTGCTGGGAGAGGTTTCCCTTTCTCTTCTTTGTTCTCACAGCTCCTGGGTCTCAGCTTTGGATTTGGCCCCGCCTCTGCGTGTAGGTCACCGGAGGGCGTCTGTTCTTCGCTCAGACAGGACAGGGTTAAAGGAGCAGCCTCTTCGGGGACTCTGGCTCACTCTGGCCGGGCGGGAGGGAGGGGCGTGGAGTACAGGGCAAGCCTTTTGGGAGGTCTGGGGTCTTCTGCCAGCATTCAGTAGGTGTTCTGTAGGAGTTGTTCCACGTGTAGCTGTATTTCTGGTGTATCCGTGGGGAGGAAGGTGATCTCCGCGTCTTACCCTTCCGCCATCTTACCCGGAAGTCTCATAGTGTTTTTTAAGTTATCTTCTACTCCCATGTTGTCTCTGATACATCAGGGTTGGCTTCTCCTTCTTGGTCTTTGTGTTTTAAGTGGCTTGTGTTCCAAACCAATGTGATAAATCCTGGTTGTTAATTCATTTTCTGGAATGAATGACTAAACAGAATTTCACAGTACAGTCAAGGGGAATTTCCTGTGCTGCCATATACATATAACTGTTTTTCCAAAACTTCTTCCCCCCTGGTGGAACACATCATGAAAACAAAAGCAGGGTGTGAGAGCCCACCTCTTTTTTTTTTTTTTTTTTTGAGGTACACGGGCCTCTCATTGTTGTGGCCTCTCCTGCTGCAGAGCACAGGCTCCGGACGCCCAGGCTCAGAGGCCACGGCTCACGGACCCAGCCGCTCTGCGGCATGTGGGATCCTCCAGGACCGGGGCACGAACCCACATCCCCTGCATCGGCAGGCGGACTCTCAACCACTGCGCCACCAGGGAAACCCTGAGCCCACCTCTTTTATCTGAATGTATTTAGGCAGGGAGCTGGCTGTTAGACTGCACCCCTCCCCATATGTAAGAGCTTCTAGTGCAAAGTAAAGATGAAATAATTTGTGGAGCATCTTTTGTGCAGAAGAATCTTTAATTAATCCTTATTTTTTCAGTCTCATACTTAATTCTTCACCTCCACACTTAACCTCAAACTAGGTGTTTCATAAGCCTTCTACAAAGAGTAGAGACTACTGATTCACTTGCTTCTGTTGGCATCCCACTCTCACCCCCATTGCCACCCAAGTCCTGGTGTGTAAATCCCCTGCCACAATACAGTTGTATTCCTTCACTGTGTGCTCCCTTCCCCCTTGGACCTTGTACCTCCCTTACAGTGGGAATTTACAAGAACATTTGCCTATTGGTGTGCATTCCAGAATCTTAATCTGAAAGTCTAAGAATGATTTAAAAAAATTCTTTACACCTTATAAGTTGTAAAGTTCCCATGTGAAAAGAAAAAGAAAGAAAAATAAGTGCCAACAAAATATTGCTGAGTTGGCATAATCACTGTGAGATTTCATGGACTTTGGTTTATACGCGACACTAAGATATAAACTCTTGAAACAAAGAATGATATAAAGGCTATATTGGGCAGTAGATTTTACTCTCAAAACAAATATAATGGAAGTAATAAATTATTTAAAATACTGCTGAGAATACAGAAATAACAGTTTCTTAAATCATATTTTTAAAAATTTATGGTGAAGTAGAACAACAGATTAAAAGCCTGTTTTATAAAAGCATTGCTCAACAAAATGTATTAATCTTGTTAGTAAATCATTTAATGACAATTACTTTTTTGGAAGTAATTTTGGGCCCCTCTAAATTGGACATAGACTTTTTGTTTTGATTTTGACACTAAACACATGCACACCTCAAATTACATTGATTAATTGATACCATTATGTATTTACTTAATGCAACAACACCATTTTTCCTGATAGCTAGAAAGAAGTTAGCAACAGCACTTATTACTCTGAAAACCAGCTCAATTGAGTCCTGCTCTCCTCTTCCTGCTTTTAAGGATACAATACCTTTTTTTTTTTTTTTTTTTTTTTTTTTGCAGTACGCGGGCTTCTCACTGTTGTGGCCTCTCCTGTTGCGGAGCACAGGCTCCGGATACCCAGGCCCAGTGGCCATGGCTCACGGGCCCAGCTGCTCCGCGGCACGTGGGATCTTCCCGGACCGGGGCACGAAGCCGTGTCCCCTGCATCAGCAGGCAGACTCTCAACCACTGCACCACCAGGGAAGCCCGATACAATATCTTTTAATATGTATCTGAGAATTCTAATTTCATAGTTTTTTTTTAAAGTTATCTTCTACTCCCACGTTGTCTAAAGCCATCATGTACTTGTTCTTTAGGCTCATTTTCTGTTTATATGTAAAGGAGAAGTAAATATAGGAGAAGTGAATAAATAAGAAGGAAGAGTTGAAGAAGAAGGAAGAGTTGAAGAAAATTTGCTTCAGAATTATAGAACTAAGATTATGGCCTAAAACTTTTTTTTTTTTTTTTTGTGGCACGTGGGCCTCTAACTGTTGTGGCCTCTCCCATTGTGGAGCACAGGCTCTGGACGCGCAGGCTCAGCAACCATGGCTCACGGGCCTAGCCGCTCTGCGGCATGTGGGATCTTCCTGGACCAGGGCATGAACCCATGTCTCCTGCATCGGCAGGCGGACTCTCAACCACTGTACCACCAGGGAAGCCCACTCTTTTAACTAACAAATGCCTATCGTTGCAAAAAGTTGCTAATTCAGAATGAGAGGAATCTGGGTGAGAAGCAGCCTTGGTCTCTCTGTCTCTCTCTGTCTTTCTGTCTCTTTCACTTTCTTTCTCTACAAATACACACACACACAGGCACACACACACATTCACACACATAATCTGGGTTCAAAATTTTACACCCTGTTTGCTGTTATCTTTTTCAAGTTGCTTAAGCTCTTTGAGATTGTCTGTAAGTAAGAATAGCAATACCTACCATGAGACTTCTTGAGAGAACTGAATAACCCTGTAAAAACAGTACAGGAAATATAGAGGTACCTATTATTTTTATTATTATTATTATTATTATCATTATTATCATCATCATCATCATCATCCTCGTTTAAGAAGTATTTATCAAGTGCTGGCAAAATGTCAGAGTCCTATCCAATATCCTGCAACAAACAGAAGGAGAAAACCATCTCCCTCATAAAAGTTACATTGTAGTAGGGGAAGAAAGATGAACAAATCTATGAGTAAAATAAATAGTATGTCAGACAGTGAGAGTTTCTGTAGAAAAAAAATAAATAGGAAAGAAAAAGGGGGTGTATGTGTGTGGAGGAGTGCAATTCTAAATAAGGCAGCCCCACTGAAGAGACATTTGGGAAAAGATGACAAAAATGACATAGCAAGCCAACAGATATTTAGGGAGCAAGTGTTCCATGCAGAGGGGTTAGAATGTTATAAGCCCCTGAGGCTTAAGTTGACCCAGGATGTTCAAGGTACAAAGAGGAAGCCAGTGTGGCTAGAATAGATGTGAGAGAAAGTGGTAGCAGATAAGTTAAGGAAGGTCATACAAATGATCTAGATGATCTTGGGCTTTATTCTTGTACTTTGAGTGGTATCTAAAGATATTGGAGATAAAGATTTGATTGTAGATTTGAGTGGACTAGGAAGATAGTGTTGATAAGAGGAATGACATACACTATGTCTTAAAATGATCATTCTGATTACCTGTTGCATGGACAGTAGATGTAACTGGTGGAGGTATGTGTGACACAGGCAGAAAACAGGAAGCAACTGCAATAAACCAGGTGAGAACTGATAGGTGCTTGGGTCAGGGTGTCGACAAAGATTGTAGCAAGTATTCAGATTCTTTCATCACCTATGATGAAAACATATCTGAGAGAATTTGCTGATGTATGTGGCATGTGGGAGAAAGACGGATACAGGATTTTGGCCTAAGAAAGTAGAAGCCAGGAGTAGAGACTTACTGAGATGTGAAAGACTGTGAAAAGAGCAGGTTTTGGGCTAGAGGTAATCAACTCAGTTTTAGAGAAGCAATGGTATATAGTGTTAGACAGCCCAAAGATGGTGTCAACTAAGCACTTAGATATTTAATACTTGAGTTCAAGAGGAGGTGTAGAGTGTAGAGAGAAAGATTTGAGTCAGGAGTATATAGATAATATTTAAAGTCATGAGTCTGTATGAGATCTCCAAGAGAGAAGAGGGAGAAACCGTAAGTGATGACAGCTCAGTTCCGGGGCAATGAAATGATGAGCAGTATTTTCCATTAGAAGGAACCAGCAAAGGAAACAAAGAAGACAAGGGCAGAGAAGGGAGCAGGGAAACTGGGAGTGTGTGCTGTCCCAGACGAATGGAGGTAGATAGGACAGAGTGATAAACTCTGTGTGGCAAATGTTGTTGCTAGTTGAAACAGCATAGGGACTATGCCATCACTGGATCGACCACTGGATAGAATCCTTAAGCACCGGGTTTTGAAAGGTAAAGGTCATTGCTGACCTCAGCCTAGCCATTTTGGTGGAGGGGTGGGTGTGAAAGTCAATTTGGAATGAGTTCAGGAGGGAAGACGAGAAGAGGAAGTGGAAAATCATCAGTGTTTACTGTAAAGAGGAGGGGAGCCATGGGGGTGTAACTTGAAGGGGTTGTGAAATTAAGAAGAATTTTAATTCTTTTAATAGAAGAAATAACAGCAGGGTTGTATGCTGAAGGAAAGATTCAGTAGAGAGGGAAACATTGATTATGTAGGAGCGAAGGGAGGGATAGCCTTAAAAGGGGGCATGCATAGGAAATATCTTAGTATCTCAAGAGAAGAGGTTGACTCAGGCAAGAGCAAAGTTAGTGTCTCTATGGGAACAGGATAGCAGATACAGTGAATGTATAGATGCAGCTCAGTTGACAGATGCAGTGGTTGAGGCATGTGAGGTTTCTCTTCTTATTGTTCCTGTTTCCTCGTTGAAATGAAAAGCAAATTCATTAGCTGAGAGTGATGATGGGGAAAGAAATGTGGTAGAGGGAAAAAGATTTATAAAGAACTTCAGGAATGCCCAGTATATGGTAGGTTAACATCATTTTATTATTGTTGTTGTTGTTATTACTGCTACTATTACTACATATTTTTGAATCAAGACCTCTTGAACACAATGGTTCAGCCCAAAACAATGTCTTTAATGAATGAAATTCTGGATAGTATGGAAAATATTAGTGGGGAAGTATTTGGGGGACAGTTAGTTTGTACTGAATCTCTGAAACTGTGCCACTCAGGACATTTCTGGTCCTTTCCTTTGTTAGCCAACCAACTACTGTTCTTTTCAGCTACCCACAACCTACTTTGACCACCTTAAAACATTTCTTCAAGAATAAGTCCTACTATATACATTCAAATTGCAGGTGATTTTCTCATAATAGAAAAAAATTCAAAATAAATCCAAATTGCTCTTTCTTGAAAAAGATGTATGCTATTCTGAAAAAAGGTGGAAAAGCAATTACTATAACATAAATTATATTTATGTTTTTTATTAATATCAGCTCTATTTACCAAGTGTTATATTCACTCTAAATAAAATCTTGGAAATGTGCACTTACACATGTAAATATAACCATATTTTTATATAATAGCTTAGAACAACTACACTTGACTTTCCTGTTCCTGTGTAGAATACCAGTCACACCTTTATTCCCTTTTTGCCCAGGAAAGATAGAAGACAATTTTCTTCAGCTTCAATAGTTCTTTCTGCAGCTAATTTGTATGTGTGTCTAGAGAGCAGAGACTCTATAGACAATTGTGTCAGTGAATAGAATTGAGTGAATTGGGTGTTTAAAATATCCCTGGTCCCTGGATTTTAATAGTTCTGTCACTTTCTCCTACATTTAGGTTGAGGTAGGCAGGGAGTTACATATATTTCTTTGTCACTCTTGTTTTATTGCATGTGTGATATACTGGAAATTACTGTGTAAAATATACCATTAGACAACTTACCTTTCAAGGTATTATGTTGAGACAGGGATAAGTTGTTGACTAATGTTTAATAAAAATGACGTAGTTTTGTATTAGTGTACAGCTTTATCTTCTAGTCCTCTTCACATTAATATTTGTAGATTTCAACACTCTCCAGTGGTATCTGAAACCCATACAGGACATATGTGCTACTGCTCAGTTTGAAGGAGGTGATATGAGTGGTCTCACCCACTGGAAATGCTTCTACAAAGGTTTAACAAATTTTATGAGGTTTAACAAATGTTCATGCTTGGTATTCATTTGCAGTATTATCCATGGACCATATTCAAGCAACTGTCACTCTAAGTCCCAGTCTCACTAATGTGCATCTTCAGCGTAGGTAAAGCAGATAGCTTACTTCCATGGCTACAAAGGGTATGCAGGGCATGCTATAGCTACAGAAAAGATGGAAAACTGGCTAAATTTGTGTATTAAGATGTCATGAGTGAGGAAAAATAGCATAATTAATAACATTGTTGTGTCATTAAAAGCCAAAGAAATTTACAGAGGCATTACCCAAGATCAGGAAAATTTCAAATTCTTTTTGGCTAGTGCTGGCTTGCACATTTCAAAAGGTGAAACAGCATGGAAAATGTTAAATGTTCAGGAAAAGCAAGACAGGTTCTACAGATCAAGAAGCTGTAGAAAAAGAATTTCTTTAAATACCTGCTAAGCATTATATAGAGAAAGGGTTATTTGGGAAAGCTATTTTCCACACTGATGAGACTGGCTTGTTTTTCAACAGCACTGCAAATTAACATGTATAAAGCAAATAGTATTTTGTTTGATGAAACTGTTGAGACCAGAGGCTCATAGGAACCTAACCGTGTGTTTCTCCTGGGAGCAATGGTTCAATATTCACTAATTCAGTGGTTGCAGCAAGTTTATACAACGTTAACTCATGCAAACAACAATGATCGACTCTATATACAAGCCAGTAGCAGATGGAGGAGACGTGAGTGCCTCACTCTGCCTGAGGCAGTGTCAAGGATGCTTCTGAGAAGTTTTATTCCAGTACATCCAGTATTTGTGCATTTAGATTGATTGTTTTGTGATGTATCAGCTTGACTAGGCTGAAATACAAACCACAGAACTCCCTTTATAGTATGTTTCTGATTAGCCTGCACAACCAGTTGATTTTAGTTCTTCAAAAAGGAGAGTATCCTGGGTAGGCTGGCTTAATTAGGGGGAAGCCCTTTAGAGAAGGACTAAAATTAGAGACTGCATGCAACACAGGTGTGATATTGTGATTTAAAAATTATAGATATAGATATAGGTATAGATGATACAGGTATATTTGGTCTTTATTCCCACTTTCTGGCACAGAGCTCTAAAACCCTTGGAATTTTCTATGATGCAAGCTATGATGGTGTCTTTTGTTGTGCTAATGAGGTGACTTTTGGACCCTACCTAGGGATGGGGGCTACTGTCAGAACTAGGAGAACGTTCAGTTCTACCTGCCTGACCCCTGGAAATTATTTTCCAAATTATTCTTTCCCTATTTTCTCTATGCTCTTGACTAATTTTTTTAAATTTTATTTATTTATTTATTTTTTTGGCTGCATCAGGTCTTAGTTGCAGCATGTGGGATCTTTAGTTGTGATATGCAGAATCTATTTATGATCTTGTTCCCTATCCAGCTTCACACAAAATCTAATATTTTCCTTCTGTTTTTTTTCCTTCCTTTCCTTCCTTCCTTCCTCCCTCCCTTCCTTCCTTCCTCCTTTGCCCCCTTCTTCCCTCCCTCCCTCCCTCCCATTCCCCTTCCATATTTTCTTCAGCTATTCTATCCCCTTAACTTCTACTGATTCAAGAGCATCATTACACCTTAGTCAAGAACAGCTGGTGTGGAGATTTTACAGAAGTATCAGATTGATTAAAAGTCTCTAGTTTATACAAGAATAGTCTACCAACAAGACAGTTTAACATGTTCAAAACTAAGGTCCCATTTTCACCTGTTAACAAAACCCCTTTAACAACCCTATTTCTGTTCATACACAAATGCAAATCATACACCATGATTTTCCAATATTGATTGTCCACCCCAAGGATGGTGGACTTTCAGGATGTGAGACGGTAGGGAGGCAGTAGCGCTGTTTTCTCTCTCCTGTCTGCTTCCATCAGACTGACACCTCTATGACTTGTTTTATGTATGGAGGGTCCATGCAGATGTTTTCTTCCTCTACTTCCTCTGTAAGTTATTTGAATCATTTTTCAGTTTAGAACATTTGCCTTAGGAGAAATTTGCTCTCTGCTGAAGAACTTTTTGCCTGGCAGTATTCACCAATCAGCCAGGGTCTCTGGACTGACCGTGACTGTGTTTGCTTTTATCTTTTCTTCCATGGCATTTCTTTGTTCTTTTTGAACAACTCAGAATAGAAAGGTTGTATTTTCCTATTTAACTCCATGGTCTCAGGACCAGAGGTTATCCTATGTTCCAACCTGTGAAGTTATACATCCCAAGGGACTCATCAGAACTTCACACAGAGAAGGACCATTAGAATCTCACCCTGACAAAAGGGAAATGGTAGGGTCCCTGGGATGAGTAGGCCAGCCAGGACCTCCATAGAGGTTAAAACGAACAAACACACATACAAAGAAACTGCTGTGTGGTTAAATGCTCTATTTGAAGCATCTAAAATAGCATGTGTCATGTAGTAAATTCTAAATAAATACTTCCTAAATCAACATTGATTAAGATCTTCTGTGTCAAGCATTGTGGTAGGTATGAAGATTCAAGTGTGATACAAAGAACACATAGGCTCGGGCCTCCCTGGTGGCGCAGTGGTTGGGAGTCCGCCTGCCGATGCAGGGGATGCGGGTTCATGCCCCGGTCTGGGAGGATCCCATATGCCACGGAGTGGCTGGGCCCGTGAGCCATGGCCGCTGAGCCTGCGCGTCCGGAGCCTGTGCTCCGCAACGGGAGAGGCCACAACAGTGAGAGGCCCGCATACCGCAAAAAGAAAAAAAAAAAAAGAACACATAGGCTCATCACCATTGTACAGGGTGAAATATAACAACTGTTATAAAGGAATGATAAATGCTACAGAAACTGTCTAGAGATCTCATATAAACCTTCCCAGATAAGTAGATATTTGATCCAAAATGTGAAGGTTGAATAGGAGTTCACAAGATGGAATGGCACTGGAAGAAGGCAGTCTAAGCAGGTGGAACATGTGTGAGAATGTGTAGGGTGTTAAAAAGAAAATAAAAACCTCTGGAACCAAAGATTGAGCACTGTGCATAAATTTTATTGCCTCGAAGGAAAAACCTAATCCAATGTAATCTCTATGATAAAGCGCTAGAGAAAATAAAGTAGCTTCTTAAACAGTCTTTAAAGGTTTTAAAACTTCAAAAAATTTCTGTCCCGCATCAGGAAAGGCAAATCTCAATACCACTAATTGGCTGGCAGTATTGGGGCTAATTATTGGGCATTATGGAAGGTTTGGACTGCCCGGAAGTTGTCTTCATTGTGTCCATGAAGACTCCAGTTTTGGATCATGGTGTTTAGTTGCCATGGTTGCTATTTCAAGTGCCTTTCAGGGACTACAATATCCCTAGTTGTCACTTTAGCAGAAGTCTGGCCAGATGGCCATGTCAGGGTTTCTGAGGGTTGGGAAGAGTACAATGGGAAAACAGAATATTGTATTGTGACTGTACAAAAGAATGAATGGACTCTGATTAGTAGCATTTATAATGACAGCAGAGGAGCATTTACAGTGATTTGGATGTTAAAGAGTATGCCAGTTTTTGTACCTAGAACTGCAGTTTTAGGGGAAATCTGCTCAGACCTGCTCAGCCTCAAAAGCACTTGGGAATTCTGATTAAGAATGACCAGTTTATAATTTAAATATTATATTTAATGAGACAACCATTTTAATCAAATATTTAACTACATTCTTTTCATTAAAAATTAAATAGGACTTTTGGGATATATAATATTTAACTAATGTCATTAATATTACAAGTTATCTCAATGGCTGTATGACAGATATGTTTCGATTTAGTATTCACAGTGTTATCAACTAGATATTGTACCCCATTTGGCATATATTAAAAAATAAACGATTGAGAAAGATTACTTATCAGGAAATGGCAAAACCAGAAATACTACATTCTTTTAATTTTCAAGTAAAGAGTTTTAGTCATTCTTCCATAAAGCTTTTTATCAACTGGAGTGAAATTTGAAATGTTCTTCTCAATGAAGGTTTTAAGAAATTATTGAGAAAGAAATATTGTTTATGCTTTATTTGAGATTACTGATGCTAATTCCAATGTTCAATTATCATCATTTTCTCTAAATTATTTATTTCCATAATTGGTAAAAAGAGTTATAGAAAGTATCATTTTGGAGCCAGTATATACCATATCCAAATATTCAGATTTAAATATCTAATGTTGATTGTTTGAGTGGCAATAGGTACTTCTAGTAGCAATTTGTGGACTCTGCATAGTATTTAATAGACTTACTGCTTGAAATAAAACAAAAGGACAGATACGACTTAAGGGAAAAGAATTGAAATGGGAGATGTATATGGCATTGTTAGGAGTCAAGATAATGAAAAGTTAAAGTGTAATTGAAATAACATTTTCAGATAGTTAATAAAACTTCAACCTGCTAATCAAATATCTCATGATACTTAGTGAGCCTGACAGAATAATTGTCTTCTTAGTCATGAAGAACATGCTTTAAAGTTTAGTCATAGGCCCAGAATTGAAGTAAACATTGTTATGAGCAAATCACTATTAATATCAAGCCTTTGAAAACTATGTGCTCTGCCTGGAAAGAGCTATTCATAGGTGCTCACATCATGGTTGAGTTCATGTACATCTCTTCTCTGCACACTTCCCCTCCTTCTACCCCAGAGATGTAATTAGAATATGCCTTCAATTGAAGAAAAAATTTAAAGATCCATTAATTATTGTTAAAGTTTTCATTATGCTTAAAGCCACTGGAATGGCAAGATTGGAAGTGAAACTAATCCTAAGGTTGAAAGCCATGACTGTTTTATTATCTCTGTAAGTTCATGAGAATTTCAAGAAAAAGTTGATGCAGTTCTCTAGTGAGTATGCATATAGCCATAGAAACAGTGATTTCAACCTTTTTTTTTTTCACCATTTAAAATGTTATGTTAACTTCTTCATTTGGTTATATTTAATTGTGATTTTTAAAATTTTTGGATATTTATGAGAGTCAATTATTGTTATTCATTAAATTTCCCTTGTTATTTTTCTAAACCTGAGTGTTATAGACAGACATATTTTAATTTTATAAGAATTTGTTGATTTTAAGATAGTCAATGGCATATTAAGAAGATATACACCATTTGGATGTTTTAAATAGTAATAGAATATAAAACACATTTTCCTAATTCCTCATACTTTTGACAATGTTGACATTTACCAAGCCCTGTGCTCCTTGAAAACTATGATGATTTAGAAACTTCTACCACTCTGAATTCAAGGAAATGGTTTACTGCAAAGAAACATCCTTTCCAAGGTGAATTAGATAAGTCTTGAGGATAATGTCCTTGTTTACCTAGGATGAGGCCAGGCACAGACCCTCCAAATTCCCATTCTTTGTTTCATAAGTGTTTAGCTGAACTGTGTGTCCCCTGACCAATCTGGACAAAATGCCCAAAATTTAGTTAGGTTTCTCTCCTCCCCAGAGACCCCTGAATCTGCCCTTGCCCCTGAGATTAAACAAACATTGAAACAGAAAAACTCCTTTAGTGGCCACACTTCAGAATCATCTGACTTCAGAGAAAAACTTCCCTAATCAAAAGTCATGCCACCTTCTTATCCCCATCCCCACACCTCGTTTTTCTAGCCTTGTGTACTCCTCCCTGTAAAAGAAAAGCCGGTTCTTTCTGACTGTGGAGACTTCTGCAGGTCTGACGGCCATTCTTTTACAGTAGATTTTGAAAAATAGTCTTTCCTCCAGATTTTCTTTATTTTATTTGATAATTTTCTGATGTTGAGACTTGGATGGAGTACTGACTGCCTCTATGCCCCTCACTGTCTTCTCACAGGTCTTTATGCCAGCTTCTTGGACACTTTGTGCCCTTTCCTGCTTAGGAAAATCAGGATCCGTGGTGGTGAGTTACACTTCTAATCTGGTACTCTAGATGTCTTATCTGTAGAAAAGCATAAGGAATTATGTGCTTTGATTCTTTTGGGCAAAGAAGTTGTTATTTATTTATTTATTTATGGCCTGTGAGGCCTTTTCTGTTTTTCCTTTGTTCCTTTTATGAGAATTGAGCAAGAGTGTTCCCTCAGCTCCTGAATTAAGGATTGCACTCAGAGATGAAGGGTGAGCTGCTTTGGCTCCTGGGATGGGGATCCTACAAGGGAGTATTTGGATGGAGCTTTTCTCTAGCTCTTTTAAGACAGTATCTAGACTTAATGATCTAATCCCATGGGTAACTTCCAGTCTGTTGGCACCCTTCATTTCTCACTGCATGCATCGCCATTATGGCACTGATTCAATTCAATATACTCAAAGATGGCAACATTTTATTAAAGGTCATTCAGAACTTCAGCGACCTCTTGGGAACTTGGCATGTCCTCAAGCTGGCTCCTCTAAGACCTCTCTTACCATCATCTCTGCTCCCCCTTCCTCCTTTTCACAACCTTTGACCTTCCCTTGAATCCTTAATTCATTTCCTTCAACATCCCTACCTCTTTCTGCATCCATCTATCCACTCTGCCAGACTTTTCCTTTTCTCTGGGCCCACAGACTCCTATAAGTACTCAAGCGTCATGCCATCTCCCCATGCCAGGAGCTTTTGAGATGCCCAGGAACCCTAAATGCATTCACCTGAGGCATAAAAAGCTAAATAGAAACATGCTGAATTTTTTATCTACTTAGATGGGCTTTGGAGATGCCCAAACTGCTGTTTGCTTTCTTTTCAGTCGATCACCCAAAACTGAGTCCACAGCCTTCATGAGATTACACATCAAGGCAAAAGAAATCTTAAAGATATTCTTCAGTATTGGTGTGGACACTTTAGCTCTCGTATTGGCTAGGTCACCTTAACTTATCCCATCTGCTTAAAAACACGATCTTGGGGGCCTCCCTGGTGGCGCAAGTGGTTGAGAGTCCGCCTGCCGATGCAGGGGATACGGGTTCGTGCCCCGGTCTGGGAGGATCCCATATGCCGCGGAGCGGCTGGGCCCGTGAGCCATGGCCGCGGAGCCTGCGCGTCCGGAGCCTGCGCGTCCGGAGCCTGTGCTCCGCGACGGGGGAGGCCACAACAGTGAGAGGCCCGCATACCGCAAAAGGAAAAAAAAAAAAAAAAACACGATCTTGGTGAAAATGTACAGGTGGAGCAAAGAGTGGAGCCAGAGCCTTTATATAAGACAGTGAGATTAGTATTTCTGTGTTTATGCCTGACTCATGACTAAAATTAAAAACTGGAAATTATGGTCAAAAACTGAAACGCTTTCTGTTTGTTTATATCTGAATGTTTATAAATGTGCATGTGTATATTTATACACAAATGTATATCTGAACATTTTCTTAACCCTCAAATGGTATTAGCAAACTATTGTATGTAAATTTTTTCTTCAAGGAAGGCTATTCTTAGTGGTTTAGTGATAAACACAAAAATGAGATCTTCCTGTGATTCCCAGATAGTAAGAAAATTCAACTTCTAATACTTTCCAAAGTGTTTTTATAGAAACTAACCCAAATGCAACAGGTATATATTTTTTGCCTCTTATTTTTATACTAAATATACCAGATATATATTCTGAGTCTGTTAATGAACATGCTAATTTTGGCCAAATTAAGAGGTTGTACTACATGTAAATAATGGCTATAAAAACTTGATGTGTATTTGTAAACTCTGCTTGTGTGCTACAAAATATTGTGTGTGACGGTTCATAATTATCCACCTGATAGTTTTCTCTGTGAAGTAGAAGTTACTGCAGTCATAAGTTGTAATCAATATATGTAAATAAGAATCTACAGGGAGAAAGGGACAGCTTTAGCATGCAAGGTATAGAGAATGTGTGTTTGTTAAGGAAAAAAAATTTGTCCCAAAGTAAAATGACTGCTTGTTCCAAGATATATATATAAAGTTGTAGAAAGTTTGCAGAAAGGGGATTTTATTTTAGCTGGCTAAAGTTTTATTGGTGTATTTATATAAAAGAATTTTAGTATCAAATATGATACTGATTCAAAACTGAAATTTGGTTTTCTGTTAAAATAAAAGTTTCTTGGATTATTGGTGTACTCTTATTAAGAATTTTTAAAAGTTTTGTCTTTACATTCTGAGTAACCTGCCTAGAAGGCAACAATTCTGTGTCTTATCAGAAAAAATTATTGTGCTTTACGTTGACTTTATCATGGCCTTGATTACTAAAGAGAGCCAAGTCTTTTTACCTTAAGAAGAACGAAGTTTCTTTACATCATATACCTCCTGTGTTTACTTTTAAAATCTTTATGGACCCTTTGGTTAATAGATAGCCATGTATTTTCTCACTAATTTATGATCGTCTTTAATCAAGTGTTCAGATCTCCTTACAACTTTTGAGATCTTTGCTTTCCCCAAACAAAACCTAAATGATATATTTTGCACCAAAAACTGCATATGAGATTTCCCAGAGGTCCCTGGAGAATCACAAAAGAATTGTTTTTTCATCCTGTAGAAAAGGTACTACAAACAATTAAGGTATGTGATATGATGCGAGTTGAATGGGAAGTGTTCTCAAATCAGAAGAGTTGCTTAGCATTCCCTATGTTAAATTGTTGTTTGCATAAAAAGTCATTAATATTTCAGAAAGTGTGTGATCTCTATATAGAGATTATCAATGCATTGCTGCCTATGTTTCTATTTATCAGAGTCTTAGTGCTGCTTTGCCTAATATTAGACAACAAAATTCATTTTTTCCATTTTTTTAATAACTCAATTTTACCCCTTTTATTTGAATCCAGTATGTTTTAGATCAGTGGTTTTCAACTGGGGATTCTCATCACTTATCTATGGCATTTTGTTAATATACAGATGTTTAGGATATATTACTGACTTAATCTCTATTCCTGATAATACTGACATATTTTTTATATAGTCTAGCCATATGATATGTTCATGGTATGTTAAATCTCAGAGTTAATATACATTATATCTGAAGTTTTTTTCTCTGTAAAGATTATATTCCTCCATATTCATAAATTAGATATAATATCCACTCTTCTTTGAAAATAAGGTTCTCTATATTTATAGATATTTTGTCTAAACCCTTTTTGGATTGCCTTTATTTTGTTTTGAATGACTCAAAAATGTCCTTGTCAGTTATATTATTTTTGTAATGAACCCTCAGCAGATATTCTACTTCTGAAAATTATCAATAATAAGTAAACCACAGAAATTTTTAGCTTTTTGTCATTTACAGAAGGATTTTTGTTTTACTCTGATGGTTACCTGAAAGTGCTTGCAAATCAGATACAGGCCAGAATGTTTCATCTTTAATAAAGGATGACTGTCTCAGAGTCCTATGGAAACAGACTATACCAGGGACTCTTGTGCATACGGTTCTGATGGCATTGCTTAAATAACTGCAAGATTATACCATTGGACTGAGTCAGGATTTCCAGAACTCTAGTGGAGAGCAGATAGATTCAGGAGATTGCTAACCTACTGTTGAATGGAATAAGAATTGATTACATGGTACAGAATTAACTGATCAAAATGATAAGTTTTTTTTTAGTATTGCTGATGCTTTAATGTTCTATTTTCTGAATACAAGAAACACCTTTCTCTCTTCTCTTAAGTTATGTATACTCATGACAACTTTTAGACAATGCTTTTGTAAATAGAAGATTATCTATCCCTTTCAACTGTACAGAATTCAGAAACTCTTATTTAATATTCTTATTTTTATGCCAGTAGATATTCATGGGTTAAATGAGAATTTATCCTCCTTGATGACTGGAGATAACTAGAAACATAGGTTATACAGCCCAGGCTTTTACTGAAATGTCATTTGAGAATATTGCTCATTTAATCAGATGTGACCAGATAGTTTTAGGGAAATTATGTTGATTTTTTCTTTTTTTTTTAATGGAGCCAATGCTTACAAAGCCCTTTTGGGAAAACTGGCCAGGTATCTGGCTTACAGTATTCCCAGTCTTATAGGTAAAATAAGGAAGATCACTTCCTGGAAAACCTAGGAATCTTAGGATATTTTGGTGACCTAGGGAAAGGAAGAATTCACCCAAATTTATGAGTATTGCAGGTGAAAACTGATGGCAAAGTCTCGGCTTAGCTTCCTAACCTTGAGACTTTTATTAAAAGTTCAATTTGATATTTCTTATGAAAACTTCTAGCAAAGAAAACTTTAAAAGATTTATACAGGTATATCTCATTTTATTGTGCTTCACTGATGTTGCACTGTTTTTTACAAGTTGAAGGTTTGTGGCAACCCTGCATTGAGCAAGCCTATCAGTGCCATTTTTCCAACAGCATTTGCTCTCTTTGTGTCTCTCTGTCACAGTTTGGTAATTATTGTGATATTTTGAACTTTTTTCATTATTATTATAATTGTTTTGGTCATCTGTGATCAGTGATCTTAGATGTTAATATTGCAAAAATATTCTGACTCACCAAAGGCTTTTATAATGGTTAGCAATTTTTTACAAATAAAGTAGTTTTAATTATGGTATGTACATTGTTTTTTAGACAGAAGTCTATTGCACAGTTAATAGACTATAGTATAGTGTTACCATAACTTTTACATGTATTGGGAAATGAAAACACTCATGAGACTTGACTTTCGGAATATTAACTTTATTGTGGTGATCTGGAACAGAACCATCCATATCTCTGAGGTATGCATATATAGGAAATTACCATTCTTGCTGGACCTATGTAAATAGGCCAAATTTAATGAGACTGGCCTTATTTTGTGATCAAGAGTAATCTTTCCTTGAGATTATCTTTGATCCAAAAAAAAAAAAGGGTGTCTATAGAGAGAAATTTCAATAGAAAACTACAGTATAGCATGTCTTCCTGGGTTATCATATTCTGGTCCTGTTCATTGTCTTGGGCTACTTTTGCTATTTC